>NC_041347.1:10817707-10850207 GCF_004354835.1 Perca flavescens
GGAGAACCAGAAAATGACTAGGGGGAAATGCAACGCTACCAAGCCACGGACGAGCGACGTGCATCGCTGCGACGATCGTCACTGCGACGTGTAGTTACATTTTTCGAGAGGTGCACGTCAGGCTACGGCGTAGGGTACTGCGTAGACGCAGAGGGGTCTGCGTCTACGCCGGACCCTGCGCCGTCGATTCGACGCACAACTATAAAAAGGCCTTTACAGCTGTGAGTCAGCATTCCCCAGTATTAACACCAAGTACCGCTCCAGGCTCACCAATGACCACCTACACATGTGCATGAGAACCGAACTAACTCCGTTCAAGCCAAGCTTCAGTCTACTGGCAGCCAGTCACAGGCCCATTTCTCTCTCTAGGAAAAGAAAAAAAAAGTCATGATAAAAGAGGATGCTCAAAGCTCTGTTTGCTCTTTTTCTAAAAGAGGGTACTTTTTTATTCAGAAGATTTTGTCGTGCTGTCTTTTACTTGAAATGTAAACCTTACGTTCATTGTGTTAGGACTCATTTTATTTATTGTAAGGAAAGCCATTTGTTTTACATACAAGATCAATGTGTGTGTATGTTAAAAGTATCCTTTGAAAATTGACAATGAATATTGTTGAAAAGTTGTTGGAACTGTACGTTGTTTTTATCTGATAGACATAGGGGTAGACTATAGGTCGCAATTTAGACATTATGGAGGTTTGGACCTTTGCTAGGAGGAAATTTTAGTAACTGGACCTCTTTACATTTTAATTAAATACCCATGGTCTATACATGCTATACATATTTGGTCTTTACCTTTTGTAAAAATGTATCCCTGTGAACAACCACACAACTCCTCTAAACTTTATGTCAGAGAAACAAATATGATATATATGACTATTCTGTACAGTTTTTTAACCCTCAGTTGAGCTAGTAAGTTTATTTCCGATAGTTATTGTTCTAAAAGATGTAAAATCTTGGGTCAAAATGGAGATCATGCCGGTGTAAGACTAGAACCGTTTTGGGAAAAGGTCATTTACATCGACAGTGACTGGAGTCATAGCAACCAGTGAAACAAGACTGAGCAAGTAGATATCGATTCCCTGAACAAGTGGTTGATACTCAACACAGAGATACCTGCACACCTGTTAAATTATTCTGCTATCCTCCCTGCATTTCCTAATGACTTTATTACCAGCATGAGCTTAGACCAGAACCTTTAAACAGGTCTTTAGTGCACATTAAGAGAAACTGTAAAAAGAATCACATGACATAATATTGCCAGTGGCCAAATAAGTGACTAAATAAGAAAATGTAATGAAGGAAGCATTCCATTTAGTTACAGAAGATGTTAAGTCTTTTCAGGTGAGATTTTTAGATAAAGGCAAGCGTTTTTTTACATTTTTAATTTTTTTTATATCACATATCAAATATTTGGCCAAACACAGGACGGACTGACAATCTGTGAGTTCGGAAAAAGTCCAGAAAGTCGGCACAAAAAAAGTCAAATAAAGCGATATTAACAGCCAACAGCAGGGGGTGCTAATACGATCACTTATGTGCTACGTAAAAAAAAAAAAAAAAAAAAAAAAAAAAAAACTGAGGAAGAAGAGTAGGCCTACACTATTAGACGTTAATTTCACATCAGCAAGAGGTAGGCTACTGGTAAGTGCCAGGAGCAGGACACATAATAGCTGGCTGCCTTTGTCCATATCTTAGTGAATTGCATAGTCAGCTATCAACATGGGTATGCATCATAATTATGAAAATTACCGTGCCATTTAGTGCTGTCAAACTTAACATGTTTAATAATTTCGGTTAGGTTAATTTGAAACATTAAACGTGTTAGAAATTAATTGCGGATTGACCACGATTTCTGTTGGTTGTATTATATGAGAGGTTGAAGTGAGCTCACTTTTGCTGCTAGGATGAAGACTTTGGTATTGAATTAAACGGGAAAACACCAGGCATGCATTGGTACCAATCTAAACGCGCTAACAAACTAATTCACCAAACTTAACCAAAAGTTTAAACAAAAAATCCTAGCTTGCACTTTCTGTCTGTCTTCCATCAGAGTGCAGTTTTTCCTTATCTTTCATATTTGTATTGCCTATTGTGGAACTGGCAAAGTTTGTGAAAGCTTCACAGACAAAATTGATGCCTAGGCATTTTCATCATTTCACAGCCTTAATATAAGTCAAAAGTGTAATATGACATTGACAAAATATGAAAGCTTATTCAATGCTAATTTTTTAATACAAAGCAACACATTATATAATCAATAATAGCTAATAACCTATCTTTAAAATCATTTGTTTAGTCAGGCTGAAGATAGTTGCAGCACAAAAGATGACAGGATGTCCCAGGATGCTCTACATCACACTATTTCAAACGGCCCAAGTCAGATAGTCACAACCTGGAACAATTTTTTGCTTACCACGCTCAGCAAAAGCCTAAAAGCTCACAGGGTTTCTGTAGCCAGTGACATTTCATTATTTGTATTTTATTTTCAATGCAGATGTAATGGCATTGTACATGTTTTGTTTTTATTTGAAGGCTTCATTAATAAACACAACCCCAATTATCATCATTGGTTTTGTGATGTTACTAGCTGTGAATACCTTGTCTGATAGGCTACAGTATTATATTATTTTTATTGTATATTATTATTACTATGGTATTACAAATTCATTCCATCACAAAAATCTCTCACAGCTTTGATTTAATTTCAGTCCAGCATGCCTCTCAGCAATCTAAGACATACTAACATGATTACTGGTGGATTAGAAATTAATAAAATATTATTTTTTTGTTTGTTTCAATAGTTTTGCAAGCAAACATCACAGGGTTAATACAGCTTTTAAGCTGGTCTAAGCTGGTCATCAACAATGATACAAAGTATGTTTGTTTAGGGCAACCAAGAATTGTCGGAGCAGTCTGAAAATAAAATCTTAGTAGCAAAAAGCCTACAGATAGCTCTGATCAGTACTGACCTTTGAGATATGAGACCAGTAGGTCGGAGGTCCAATAAGGGATACATCATACCCCGTGGACCAGGGATTTACCATCAGAACTGCCCTGCATAATCTCCACCATCCTAAACAATAACAACTGCAACATTGGAGGCAGAGCGCTGCAGTGATTCTATCTCTTGTACACATCAAATCCCAGATCCGCCCTCTGATTGGAGGAGGGAGAGGAAATCCTCATCTTGAGTCCCACAATCATTAGCATAAATCACAGCTGCAATTAAAACCTCGTTTATCTTAATTACCGAAGTAATGAGACGAGTCCCGCAGGAGTGAGCCACAGTCTCTGAGGACACTCGGGGCGAGGAGCGGGAAGGCATTTAAGGCACAGTCACACTTGAGTCTGCAAACAAGCACGCCCTCACACTAATCTGACTGCAGCAGAGCACATGAGCCTTAAAAGACAGAGACATACGCAAACGTACACATGTACAAGCGCGCACACACACACACACACACACACACACACACACACACACACACACACACACATCATCTGACAACCTTACCCTCCCACCTTTATCTACTGGCACCACATCACCCTTCAACTTCCATTATCTATCACACTTATAATGATTTTATCAAGCCTACAGGCTCCATCTCCATAAGGGCTTAGTGCAGTGCTATAACTCTTGATTTTGCAACGACTGGGAATACATCGCAACACCTAATTAATGTCTTTTTAATGCTCTTCTCCTCTAGAGCTTAACTCAGCCCTTGAACTTTGCAGCAAACACAACACACAAACACACACACACAACAATACAACATGTGGCAGCAGATGGTAAGTAAGACTGAGTAGGTGTGTGCACTGAATGGGAGCAAAGTGTTTACGGTGAGCTCCATGAATAAGTGGGTTGGGCTGTGGACTGTGCTCGCATGCAATGAAGCACAGACACTCACAAATAATACATGTGCACATGCATGCAAACACACACAAACACATACACACACGGTGTTAAATTCCTTCGTTCAGCGGTGAGGTCAGGCAGTGACTCAGCAGATGGCAGAACAATGCACATCTTCATCATGCAAAATTCCCATGGTGCAGCCGGCTTATCAAGCAGCGCCAGCCCTTATCAGCCAGCTGGCAATACTGGAGGCACCAACGTCCTTCCATCCTGGCCTTATTGGGCTCGACAGGGGGCATGTAGAGTTTAAAGGATACAGTCAACACGCTGCAATCCTCGCAACTGGTGTTTATTTTCACCCCACATCAATGTTTCATACCTGACACATCTTCGAGGGATTGTTAGACCTTCAGGATCAAAACGTTGATTGTGATTAAAATGAACACCCTACAGGGGTATTAAAGCGGTATTACATCAGTGCATGGACCGCTGAGTCAAAAATTTTGTGTTTTATCTTAATAGGCATATGGAGTTTACTAGGGAGGTAAGCAAAAAAAACTGCTGCATCTTACAATAACTTGTTAAACGTGCCGTCTGCTGATCATTTTTGACAAGAACAGGACATCTGGATCAAAATAAGTAAATATAAGGTGAACAAGATCTATAACAAATATACATTCAGTGGCTTTAATGCACACAAATAGGTCACAAGAATTCAAGTAAAATAATTTCCCAATCATTGAAGTTTACATGAGATATTTGATAATCAAGTTAAAGGGGTGATAGAATGATTATATAAGGCAGTGGTTCCCAACCTTTTTTCCTTGGCGCCCCCCCTACTTATGTCTAAGAAAAGCTGAGTTCCCCCCTCCCGAAACTGATGTTGAGGTAGGTCTCGAGATAGAGCCTTACTTTCTTTTTTGATACAGAGGAGTTATCAGCACTTTTACGTTTCTCCGCCATGTTTCATTCATAAAATAGTGATGCCGTGGCGGCAGGAAAAACGAGTATGATAGCAGCTACCAGCTGACCTGATGACAGCAAGGGTCCTAGCTATCTCCGTTGATCTTGTTCGTTTGTGTGCTGCTTTAATGGCTGTACTAACGTTACAGCTGTAGCGCGCTGGGTTTACGTTTTTACAGGTATATCTGGCAACCCAGATCAAAACATAAACATAAATTCCGTCACGGAATGTAAATTTCAACAAGAAAAAATACTGACATTAGCATTGTTGTCAGAAAAGATAGTATTTCAGTTTAACATGTTTCCTTAATATCTGATGAGGCATTGGTGTCATTTTTGGATTTATTACAGTACAAATATTACATATTGGACCTTTAATAGTGACAGTCTTAGATATGGATCAACACCAGAAATCTAACTTTAAGCTCCTTGCCACAAGGTAAATCTGTCCACCAAGTTTTATGGGAAACTGTTCATGAGTTTCTGAGATATTTTCCTTGCAGTCAGGCAGACAAAGTAACTGGCAGGCCCAAACATCATATCCTTGGCAGAGGTACAGTAAGAAAACACTTCAGGAATATTAAAGCAGGATCACTATTATAACCTTATCAGCACTGTGCAAACTGCAGCTTCCTCTCATCTCCTTTAAAGTAAAACTCTCAGATATAGTAACACCAGCACAAGCTATGGATTGTATGAGGAGGCGGCCCAATAAGGTGGTCATTAGCACGGACACTTTATCTCAGCACCTTTTGCCCAAACTGCTTGTGTGACATATCTAATAAAACAATCAAACAACACAAGTAGGAAACAACAGAAAATCCTGGGATCACACTCTTCTGCCCAAGGTTAAATTTGTCACTCTGAAAAAACGTAATCCTGTTTTGATGGTACGGGCCAACGTGTGAACGATAACACTAAATGAAGGCTGACTTCTGCACAACTGCACCAAACAGTGATTAATAACTGCTTACGGGCAAGCCTATTCTCCAATTCTGAGGCTGCTCTCTGTGGTTATTGACTGTAGTTGCTTGATGAGACTTGTCTATTATTGCTGTGGGATTATGATAAGAAGTGCTCGATTCCCCTCTCTGTACTGTGGATGTCAGATTGATTATGTGACTCAGACCTGAGATGATGGTGTAGCCGATGCCTCTCGGTCGGCCAAGATCCTGGTCAATGGCTGTTATCTTCCGCACTTCGTATCCCTGCAGAGACAGACAGACAGACAGACAGACAGACAGACAGACAGACAGACAGACAGACACAGACACACACAGTATAAGCTGCATGTTATCTTCACAGTCACTTTTTTTTGGTAAGGATTTCTCCAGTAGATTCCACTTTAACCTGACCTGTTACCAATGACAAGAAACTTAGTATCACAGTAAACAGCTATCGGCACATGAAATAATCAGACTCCTATTATATGGTTTTTGCCCTCGATAGTGGCCTTTATCATATTTTGCATTATTTTATCAGTTTAATCAGCATTTCATTTTGCTTTAGCATCGTTTGCCGTTTATTTCTCCCTTCATTGTTTAAAAACTCTCCAGTCCACAACTCGACAAAACCACAGTATGATGGTTAAAAAAAAAAGAAAAGAAAGAGAGAGAAAGCTGTTTGAAAAGTCTTTGATCTGCTGAGCTTTCCCAGCCTTCGTGCCTCAATCAGACACGGTGGTGATACTTAAAAACCCCTGTGCTGCAGCGAGAGATGGAGAGACCCTCCCTACTTCCCAATGTCCTTCCTTCTCTCCTCCTACCACCCGCCTTTGCTCCCTCACATCCCCCCTTAGCTCTCTCACTCGCAACCAATGCTCCATTTCTGCCAAAGCATCTTCTGTCATTGACCAATTACAGCAGAATCAATTACAAGCCTTTCAGAGAGACTGATTCACACCAATCACTAGCTGAGAGGGAAACACACACACCCAAACACACGGAAGATTTAGGGACAGAGAAAGAGTGAGGAGAAGAGGCGATGCTGAAGTAATATGAGCAATATTCTCGAGCTGTCCACACAAGTGGAATATGTTCAATCAACCGTCAAATATACATTCCCTCTCCTGCAAAACACACACACACACACACACACACACACACACACACACTTCCCCATACCGAAGCCAACCCCCCTCTTCATCCTTTCATTTTCTAGCATTACAGTGCATTACCCCCCAACCCATTCTCCCTTTCTCTCTCTCTCTCTCCTCATTGATTTGACAGCCAAATTGTGTTTGTCCTAGAAGGAGCTTAAACGTCAGTCCAAGCAGCATGGATTCACATCTATAACAGCCAAAAACCCTGCCCTGTGATTTCATCTGAAAAAAAAAAATATTTTCTTCTACTCTGTTGTCAACATTTTCTACACATGACGGGTTGATTGGCTAGAGAAAAAGAAAGACACAGAGAAACAAGCAGGAACTGAGGAAGACAGATGCAGAAACAGAGGGGGCGGGGGTTTTGTGTGTGTGTGTGTGTGTGTGTGTGTGCATGCATGCATGCATGCACTCACACCTTTGAGAAATGACCTATGACAGGGATCCAAGTTTGATATCCCTTTACGTGTAAATGTCATGGGCCTTGAGAACAGTTGACACTCGTTCTGTCACTGCACGCCCTCGGCTTATCACTGCCCAACACTGTCTAATGGAAATGACACATGCCTGTTAGAATAGCACATGAGGGCATCGGAAGTGTGTGTCTGCGTGTGTGCGTTTTCAAGAGCAGTGGCACTGTTGGCCTGCATTTTTGTGTCTGTCTTACTTTAAGCACTTATCCTGTCTGTATCTGTTGTGGGGTCAAATGGCCTCAGTAACAGATTTTGGTTGCACGCCTGCCGTGACCTCCTCCTACAACGTTGCAGTAACAGGATTACACACTGTCCTACTGTTAGAGGCAAGAGCTTCAACACTCCAAGGCAGTATTACTGAGGCTTAACGCTGCTCAGCTGCTGTGAGAAATCTGGAATCCATTCACCAATGTCAACTTTGTGATCCAACGTAATGCCCCTCTTTTTAACTTTCTCCTCCTTTATTTCATCATCTAACTTTTTTCACCCAACTCCTTCCACCTTTTTCCATTCCACCCCAACGTCTCCCTCTCTCTTAGTCCCCCTCCCCTTGTGACCTTCCTGGTGACAGTTGATGAATCAGAGAGTTGGGGAGACACCGGGCGTCGACTCTGTCATGGACCTTTAATATGCATGCAAATGTAGCACTTGACATTTCTACTACAGCGTGTGCAGGCCGGGGACGAGCGATGTGTGCGGGCGGGTGTTTGAGTGGGGTAGGTTGGGTGAGTCAGGGGAGAGACTTAGAGAGAGGCAGAATAAAACTGATCGTGAGAGAGAGAGACAGAACAGAAATAAGTACGGACAGTATTATGCCCCTGTGTGTAATCCCCCCCCCCCCCGAGTGTAAACATCAATAGCTGGACCATTAGCCACCTGGGAACCATTTTTAGAGGGCAAAGTCAGGGGAGTGAACATAATAGTGTACAGGGAAACAGACACGCAGTGTATTAAATAGCCATTACAAACCTACTTGCAATAAAGACAAAGGTAAGGTCATAGGGAGTCCTACAATACAAAGACTTCATACTTCACACACACACATGCAGCAGTATGAGCACATGAGGTAGCATGGTGAGATACAGTAAATCCTACAGCCCCAGTGACCTTTGCTAGAGGCCACACATCCCAAAGCAAGACTGTAAATCTCCCACAATAATTACAGCCTCCAACACTTGTATGTAGGGGCCCAGGGTAGAGTTTGCGCGCGTGTGTGTGTGTGTTTCCTGGGGAGGAGAGGCTCAGGAGGGAGGATGAGAGGTGAGATCCTGCCCTGATAATAACTTAGGCCTCGACTTTTAACCATATTTCTCTTGCAACTGCTCCAAACACCCCCTGAATAATCAAAGAGGAGTATGAACATGGGACACAAAGAGCTGGGGATGAGCAACGAGGTCTATAAAATAAGTTGGCAACAGAGAAGGATGGGAGAGAAAGAAATGGACAGATTCGGGGGTTTCACATAAAAGCTGCATGAATAGGATAAAAGCTGTTGCAGTGTGATGTGTGGGATTGTATTACTGACCAGGGGAATGTCTTCCTCTATGTTGGTACTGTAGGGCAGATTGGTGAAAATGGGGTCCATGTCCTGGACATCAGTGATGGTGATAGCTAAATTGGCAAGCCGAGACAGAGGTCTCACTTTGTCTTGATCCTGATAGAAACAAAACGTTCAGATCAGCAAATGCATGTGCATTCATTTGACTCGGTGTGTTGGCTAATGTAGACAGAAATGTACTGCGATGTGTGTGTGCTGACCGTGGCGTTGACAGTGAGCTGGTACGATGAGGTTGTCTCGTAGTCCAGGGGTCTGATGACGGTGACGGTGCCTCGGGCCCCGTCGATGGAAAAGAAGGGAGATGAAGGCTGGAAGGAGAAAAGAACGCTGCCTCCAGTGCCCTGGTCTGGATCTGTGGCGTTTACCATGAAAACTGATCTGCCCACCGGTGTGTTCTGAAAGACAGTCAAGCACACACGTACGCACACACACACACACACGTACGCACACACACACACGCACACACACACACACACACACACACACACACACACACACACACACACACACACACCTGCATTGAATACAGGAAAACAGCAAGGCAGACACGATCCGAATACATGTCCCGATTTACACTAGTCAAATATTTTTTGTTAAGTTAAAAAAGGCTCAGGATGAGTATTCACATACTACTTATGAAGTAAAGATTTAACTTATGACTTAATTGTATGTGGTTTATACAAAAGCCTTAACTACCAACAACCATAGATTACAATTTGATTTAGTCCTTGTTATGACTGTGAATGTGCCTATTTTCCCCCCAATACTAGAATCAGAGATGGGAGGTAACGAAGTACAAATACTTTGTTACAGTACTCAAGTAGATTTTTCAGATATTTTTACTTTTACTCCTTACATTTTAACATGAATATTGGTACTTTCTACTCCTTACATTTTAGAAAATCTGCTCGTTACTTTCGTTTTGTACAAAAGGGTGAGTGCGTGTCGGAAACGCGCCTCACACCGCGAGCGGGCGCGCGCCACACAGAGAAAAAAGTCGTGTAACTTATGTTGTCAGTTAATGTAAGCCTGTTGTTGTATTGGTCTATAGATCTTGCAAATTTAAAGTAAGTTAGCTAGTGATTCTGTTGTTTGTGTTCACCTGTTAGCTAGGTTGCACATTGCTGGATCTTAATAAAGCATCAAAAGAGAGAAGTTGTCTCCGTCCTTGTTTTAACAGACACACCTGGAGCGAAGTTGGAAACCAGAATCTGCTTTAAATACAGTCCTAATCTAGTCCTCATTAAAATGTTTCAAATAATTTCACTGGAGTTACCGTTATTATTTTTCGCGTCATCAATACCGAATTCAATCTAATTGGACGGGAATATACTGTACGTTGCAATCGACACACCACTACAAAACGACTCGACGGATTCGGCGACATTCATTGGCGGCAAATCATTGCGGCTTGATGGTGGTAACGTTAGCACTAGTAGTATGGATGGCGACATGATTGAAAATGAAGAAAACAGAGATCCCAGAGATTAGGCAGACACGCAGCAAGACATTCCCAATCATCCTTGGCCTTAGGCTATCTGAGAGAGATGTTTAGGCATCAAGAATGACTCCTGGCGAATGTGCTGCGTAACTCTCAAAGTATGGGGAACTTCTTAAATAATGTCTGTTTAGTAATTCATATTTACAGTTTTTCTTGATTGCTTTGACCTGCTTAAAGAAACTGGGATCCACTTGGTTTTCATCATCACTGTCTCAGCAGAGCAGAAGACACCTCTTGCAAATGTGTTAACCCTTTCTCATTGGATTGACGCATTTTCCCCACACTTTTGCAAACAGTTAACACGGATGTCATTCAAGCAGTCCAAACTCCATTGTTTTAGCTATGGTAACCAAACAGAAACCATCTGTTCCTAACTATTAGAAACTACCTACATCAGTATGAAATCACTGAAGCACCTGTTTGACACTCCTTGACACAAATCTTCAATTAGCAATCAGTCAGCAAGGGTAGGCCATGTGGCCCCATCGTCAAGACAGAAGAGACTGAGTATCAATAGTGGCTATTTCTTATACTCTACAGTAATAGATGTTTATACTTTACTGTAATAGATTTATTTTCTTAATTTTCATATACTCTAATAGATTTTATTTTGGTTTACATGTATTTTGTGTAATATTTACAGTATTTCAGTTTTCAGCCACAGTTTGAAAATAAGAATCAATGGAATCAATAACATTTGCATCAAATCATTTCTGATTTTGGATCCAATTCTTTGCAAGAAGGCAAATTTGACAACAAATGGCACTAGCATGAAAGCTCCGTACAGTAATAGGCTACAATGACAAGCAATGGTGCACTGATTCGCACTGTACGGACGAATCAGTGTACGAGTGCTGTATTTTGTATTTTGTTGTCCACTGTGTAATGGTTGATTGGAAGAGCTCATACACTTGTTTGCAAGTTGTGTTGTTTGAATGCAAAATTTGCTTTTGTTGCATATTTTAAATGTTTTGGCATGGTTAGAGCCTTTTGCAAACAAAATGTTTCATTTTGACCATGAGTGCCACCTGTGTGTTAACGGTTTTGAAAATGTGGAGTTTGAGTTGACTGCTGTATCAAAGCAATCAAGAAAAACTGTAATCCTTTATTTTTTTTTCCAGAAGCCATATTTGAGCACAGACACATACATGTAGATTCCTTTAAATCTTAAGGGGAAGATTAAAAAAAGAGAAACTGGATCTGTGAATTCTCATAGAATCACAATTGAATTCATGTCTTGCTACTCAGTCAGAATCTTATTAACCTGGAGTCCCAGTCCCTGTCACGATAATCATATGTGAAATGTTTTAGGCCTATCGGCAGACATCCATTTAAAATGTAGGCAATGGCATATAAAGAGCCTTTTTCCCCACTGAGGTTTCTCAGCTCGCACTCTAGTAACATTTGTGTGGACCAGGTAGCTTTGGAAAGCAGCTCTAAAAAGACACATTAACATTTTCATTCAAAAGTTTGAAAAAAGGCTGAGATGAAACCATAGTGCTATCCCGCTGTGTGGTGGTCCTACAAACTTCACTTGAACCTCAAATGATATGGGTGTGTAGAGATAATGACTACATTTTAATTTTGAGCTGAATTTTTCTCATCGCTTCCTGTGCATGGAGACGGTTTCAGAAGTGACCATACCCAGCAGGCAGCAGAGTTTAATCTGGGCACGCACATTTATGGCATCTCAGTTAGACAGAATGCCTGTTGCAGCTTCACTCTGTGACTTCCGCTGATTAAACAGATTTTACTCTCACAATAGTGCACCTTAAATGGCATCGGGACATCCTATTGTCAGAAGATATTTGTTGCACCTTGTTGTCTGTAAATATATATAGGAGATAAGCCTTGCCTATCTGTGTTGCCTCCCAAAATTGCCTTGGGTATCTAAAAGCTAAGAGTTAAGAAATATCAACTGGGCAGAAAGGCTGCCCAATGACATAACAGAGTACTGTTTGTCTTGGTCATGGTCAGTGTGGAAACCTGGCAAGTGGAAAAAAAAGAGGAGGCCATATCAAAAAACAGAGTCCCCAGGTATTGCAGAGCAGCTTGTCTCTAAGTTTAAGGAACATCCTCATTAATTGGAATTTTATCTCCAAACAGCCACACACACAATTAATGAGAAATGAGAATCCCTACAGATACAAGAAAACAAGTACTGGAGGACAGGAGGTATTCCAGCTATATTACTGGAAATAAATGCTTATACTAGGTCCCTATTCTCTACCTCAGCTCAGAGTGTGGACTTGTTAACTGCAGGGGGAGAGCGTGACCACATGGGGAGGTCATGGCGTTGAACTGAGCTGGGCCCTGAGCCAAAGCTAAAGTGACACAGTAAGAGAGCAGTTGACCCCACAGTCTGTCTGCACAGGTGGCAGGGGAGTGTGGAGGTGTATGTTGTATGTATGCTACCCTGCGCTATTGCCTTGGTGTGTCAGAGTCTATAACACTGTGTGTATGCTTGGTTAAGAACATGTGTATGAATGTTTGCTTGGATAGTATAAATATGTGGGATGAGACGGTGTCTGTGGACATACAGTATGTGTATGTATTTGTTATCTGTGTAGCAAAATGCATGTGCTAAAACTCTTTGGTAGGTCGGTCAGTTTGCCATATTCCGCTCTCCTCTGGTCACTGAGAGGCTCCAGTGCAGCACAAGTGAAACTGAAGCAAACCTCAATGATAGTTGTGGAGTGAAGGAGAGTAGTTACTAATCCACTCCTCCACAACAATAACCGCATTTGAATAAACACATCTAATCTGCATTTCTCTGATACAATTATTACGCTTGTCAATTTGTCTGCTTACGAGAGAACGCAAAACACCTGTACCCTACAGCCTGCAGCATGACACTGGAGCACAGCCACAAATTAAATGGATATAAATAGGCAAAAACAAACTCTTGGTGAATGAATTAAATATTCCTGCCTGTGCTTATTTGTTAGCGCGCACTTGTATACCTGTACGTGTGTCTGGCATGGGTGTCTGCTTTATCAACGTTGCTTTGATGTCAAGGAAGCAGTTTGATAGTTGAGCATTAAGGGTGTGTGTGTGTGTGTGTGTGTACCTCTTTTTGGAAAGAGCATGAGATCTGGATGTGTATGGAGAAAGTGTGTGATATGACGTATCTTTTTTCCTCCCCTAAAGCATGCCAGTTTCTATCTCTCTCTACACAGCAGCCTATTAAACAATGACACATTAACACCTCCCAGTGTCAAATGCCACAAGGCTCAGTAAATAACGCACCACACTTCAATAAGTAAACACACACACCATTTTTGATCTACCAGATTCGACACTGCCACGGTGTTCAAAGCAGTTCAAAGCTTTGCTGAGAAGCACAGATGACCAACTCTCAACACTATGTGTCAGTGTGCCAGCGTGGTACTTCAGAGGTGAGCATGCTTGGCTGTGTGCAGGTGCTGCTCTGCTATTAGACTCTGGAGGCTCTAATGCCTGCTAACAGAATCACAACAAAGCCATTACCCATCCACCTTATTCATTCTTATCTCGTTTTCCCTTTATCCCCCTAAAAAACTTTGAAGGTCAAAATGCTCTATTTGGATAAGTGGTGCATTTCAATACAAAGAGAAACAACAATAAAAGCAACCTATTTAAACAGTTGCCTTAGATCATCACCTACTCATGATAGATTTCTCTGCATTCCCGCAGTCCACTACTGCAGAGAGCATACTAAAGCACGTCTGGTAACCAGAACATAAAGAGCCATCAAACATAGTCATAGTCGTCTGCTTGGCCTTTTTTACCTTTCACTGGGTCTTAATAGCCTCGCTATCAGGCCATTGATTGGACCCATGTGATGCCGATTACAAGTCAATGTGGGTGACCAGGCGCAAAATGCAAGGCAGTGAATCCTTCTGTTTTTATTATCCTATAAGACTGTCCAATTACTTCTCCATAAACGAGTCACACAATAAACAATGCACTGCAAGGCTTGGCGAGACCGTTCCGCTGAATGTTCGTTCGAGAAGCATTGTATGTGTCGCTACTGCTTCCTTCACAAGTGCAAAAGCCACTTGGTTAGCCATGGCTTATATTCCTGCATATATGCCTTGACAGTGCTTTGTAGCTTTTGAATACATGGGGGCTATTTCCTATGGGAAGGAGAATGTTAAGTGAGGAGACAGTTGAGGGATGAAGAGAGTTTCCTGCTGTGTCTTATCTGAAGTGCACTGCAGGAATCGCCCTGGTCTCCCTCTGAGAGCTACTACTTATGGAAGGAGAGCAGGAGAGACATACTGTAGAGTACAGAGAGAGATTTAAAGGAAGAGCATGCTGTGTTTATTGGAGACTTCAGACCCCTTGTTGTGTTATAAACGTAAATGAGGATCTACTCATTAACTGTAAAACAATTCCGTAGATTGGACATGAATTACAGGCACACACCTTTCTAAACAAGGTCCTATAATTCACAGTACATAGAAAGAAAAAGCTGAAAGCCTTGAAATCCAAGACTCACAAAATGTAAGAAAAGATTCTCGTTGAAGATTCTTATTGGTGTGATGAGACAAAATATGTAACTTTTTGGCCTGAATGCCACATTCCAGGTCATGCCACCATCCGAAATATTCCAATGAAGCATGGGGCTTTACTACTTGCAATGGAGATGCTTCTGGATTGGCTGAAGAAGTCTGAATGTCCTTCAGGGTCCCACACAGTGAAACCCAATGAAAACAGTAGGAGGTAACCTAAAAACACTGATGCACTCAGTTCTAATTGACAGACCTTGATGGATTTTCAAGGGAGAATGGGATTACATTAAAGAGATAGTAAAACTTACGCAGAATTGCTGGAATTATTGCCAATGGTGCTTCTACAAAGTAATAAATAAAATGGTCTGAACACTCATTGTATCTAATGTAGATGTGATGTTTCAGTTGTCCAGTTTGCCATGATAATGTGAGGGAGTAATATTGGAAATAAAAATAGAGTGGAGGAATCCACTACTTTCCAAAGTCAGACAGACAAGTTGTAAGGAGATTGAGAAAAACAGACTGAGAGGAAGACAGACAGTGAGAGGAAAGAAAGCAAGAGCACGTATTTAAGCATATGAAAATGAAAGCCTGCCACTAACAGCCATGATAAATCTCTAATAAAGAAGGGAGTCCCTATTCGCTTTTAACTGCACCTGTGCTGTATAATATGCTGGTGTTTGCACTGCAGTCTCTACTGCCTCGGCTGAAGGCAGCAGTGGAGTGCTGGTCTCCTGTGGGACAGATTTCAGGTTCAACATGACTTCTGGGGCGCTGGAGAGTCCAGGCTGGCCAGAAGAGTCGAGGTTGGCCAGACGTACGAAGTACACGGCCCAGCTTCTCTATGGGACCTTGAGGGATGACAGGGGCTGAAGTCCACTGAGGGCTGGTGTAATGGATTCCAGATTCCCAATGTCAGCTCTCTCCTCTAGGGAGTATTTGAGGGAGTAGTCACAACAGTGTGTGATGATACTCTGTCCATCAACAACTGCACACTGTTTAATTCATTTATACGTCACTCTAGTAATGGACGAAATGAAACCAAATCCACTCAGACTGCATTGTGGAAGGCAAATTATGCTCTTTAGGTGCACAAGCTAAAAGCTCCAAATTAGTGTATGATTTGTTCAAAAGAAATTATGCAAATCACCCAAACATAAATCTTGCAATTGAGAAGTTAAGTACTGTGCTATTTAAAGCATAGCAAGAGGAGACTGCAAAAATATATATCAAATAAATACTTCTTAGCATTCTACATCACATTCATCTTAAAAATTTGTCATTATCAGCATGAATGTGAAAGATCAAGGGTTTATGAGGAAATATATATTATATTATATACATATTGCATTGGTACCATGTCACTGTTAATCATTAACAAAACAGACTGCAAAAATAATACCTCTACTGTGCACTTCCCCTTTTCTCTAAGGAAATGTAGATTGGTCTCCATCAGCTTTGGAATGTATGCCATAATGCCTGTATTTTTTGCGTGGAGGATAAACACGGTCACATCACAACTGGTTAGTATTCTTCTATTCCTCTGCTAAGTGCATATTGGATACATTCATTACCCTTTTTGACAATCAAACTGACTTAATTCATCACCCAAAAAATGACTTAAAACCTCCCTTAGTACCATTTCAGATCCATGGCAACATCCCGCTCCATGCCTCAGTACTTAATTTGCTCAGAGTTTGCTTATCTATGATAATTATAACAACATAGACACTGTATTGATTTTGTGCTCGGGAAAATGTCAAATATTCAAGATTTTTCGAACCAAATGCTCTGCAGATCGTGGATGATAACCAAAGATGCTGCTCTGATAAATACTGTAATGTTGTATTGATTGTGTCTGTGACAGATTGAGCTTTTACGTAAAACTGCTCTGTGTCAGAGATGGGGGACTCGAGTTGGAGACTTGGACTACAGTCGCACACACAGTGACTTGAGACTCGATTAGGACTCGAGATTTGGGACTCGAGAACAATCTTTATTGAATGTGTATGTTTATGTGACTGAGGGAGTGCTTTATGAGTGTATTCAAGTAGCCCACCACTTTTCTATAGGTGATTTGAAATGTCTGAGGATGTCAAAGCCTGCTCCATATTATTGATTACAATTTCCATGAAAGGGACTCTTGCACAGTTTTCTGATTATCACAGATATTCACCACTAGATTTTGGTATGAAAAATATTCGCTGAGAATTGAACAATTGGCAAACTTTGGGCAGTGGTTTAGATGATGCTGTGTCTCACCACCTCTCAAAAGAACTAAATAGTACAGATGGATTGACCCTCTGACCCACTGACTGTAAATGCTATTCTTAGGCCGTGTTACTAGTAGGCCAAAAATCCAAGTACATTCTGCGCTGCCTTCTGTTCATTTAGTAAGAAATGGCAGTCACCAGTCATGCATGCATTTTCTTCTATCAGAATCAGAAAAGGTTTTATTGCCAAGTACGTTTTTTACGCATACAAGGAATTTGTCTTGGTGTTGTTGGTGCATGTCACACATTCTCTAAATATAAGAAGGATCAGAAGAATATAAACAATATAAGTATACATACATACATACATACATACATACACACAGTATGTAATAATAACAAAAAAAATAAAACTAAGAATAAGATACATTTTATAAAAATAAAATAAGTTAAGTAAAAAGGAACACTACAGCAGAGTAAATACACTGGCATGTAGAGCCAGAGGTGTAGTGTGGAGAGAGTCAGGGTGGGTTCCAGGCCTTGTTGATAAGGCTAGTGGCGGAGGGGAAAAAACTGTTCATGTGGCGTGTGGTTTTGGTCCTGATGGACCTCAGCCTCCTGCCAGAGGGGAGTGACTCAAAGAGTTTGTGGCCGGGATGGGAGGGGTCAGCCACAATCTTTCCAGCTCGCTTCAGAGTCCAGTTCTATTTGAAGTCGAGACTTTTTGATGTACCTGGTAAAGACCATGGCAAACCCACACACTTTTGAGTACAATGCTCTGCTCTTATTTTTTGTCAGAAATGTTAAAGACATGGTGATTTGCAGGGGCAGCGCCTGGGCTTAAGCCCCCTGCTGCTCACAGCTCTAGAAGCCCAACTGTTCACTACAATAGGGGCCGTGATTACACCTACACTGCTCGCAAAGTTCTCAGTTCCTCCCTGGCTGTCTGCTCTCCGCTTCCAACCCAGCAGGCATGTGATTGTACCAGCTCCGCTCACCCTTTCGCTGCCTGCCTCTCACAACCCCGGTCCATCCGTCACTGCCTCCCACATGTGGCGCCTTGTCACACTGCCGCTGGCATTATTCTGACAATGTGAGGAAATGAGGAGGAAAAAAAGCTATATATTTAAAAGCTATTTAATTAAGTCAGAGAAGAAAAATATATGTTAACTAAAAAATCTTTACACGTGTGCAAAATGTTCCTGGAACATGGGTCAAACAGATGAAAAACTTTGAAAGATTTGAACACAGCTTATCTTTTTGGCTGCGACAAGTTGCCATGGCGTTCTGTAAGAGTGCCAATACATTTCTACGTTGTCCAGATATACAGTAAAAACACAAACTCAGCGAAGAAATGGCCTTACACTTTTGCCCTGTGGCATTTTTTATTTCCACCTCATTTTCATACTCTACCTTCTCGTGTTTTATCGCTTACATGTCTCAGTGAAGGACAAAAAGAATGTAAAGAGCTGGCAATAGTCCTTATTAATAGCTAAGGTATGTTTTAACCAGACCTCACCAGGATGACCATATCATGAAGTTGAAACTATACAGAGATCTGGAACTGAAAGTTGTTGCTTTTTTGGAAATCTAAATTTAGAATAAACATACAGTAAATATTTTAAGTAAGTAAAGTTTTCCTCTTTAAGCAAGTCTAAAGTTAATAAAACAGCGTGAGACTAATAAACCAAATTTCAGAAAACACAAAACACAGAATATCAATGAAAGGCCTGTCTGTATAAAAAGCTTCTCAGATCCCAATTAAAACGATACACACTGATGACTGACTGAATGTAGACATGCTGTTTCAAAGCCATCTGGGGATGGTAACACTCAACTACAATAAGTGCAAAGATGTCAAAAGTGGACATAGATTACTTGTTCCCAGTAAAATGCACCAATCCTTACTATTACATTTCTGAAAGCACACTCCATACAGCCCTTTCTTTTAGATACAATTCAACCCGGAATGTGTAGCATTAAGTACCAAAGTCTAAAGAGAGGAAAACAACATGCCATATAGATGAGCCAATGGACAATCCAAAGATTTTACATAGAGTGCCACTACGCCCCCTCTTTTAAAACCATTATGTAATCAGTTATGTGCCCTAATGGGTCATTTTCTATTCTTAATTTTTGCTGTAAATGACTGCCCCCAGATGCCCCTCTTGTTGGTCAAAGTGGCACTAGGCATTCTTATGTGAAGGCAGGGCAAAATAAACTAACATAACCAAACACCACAACTGTGACCCCTCTTTGAGGGTCTTGCACACTTCTGAAACACTTGAAAAGACATGAATTACAAATATATCCCAGGATAAACTGCCTATCAATATACTTTATGTATTTATACAATATATGAATTACACAACTACCTCATGGATATAGAACACAAACTATAGTATAAAGGTGAGGTTGAGGGAGATGATAATTAATTCACAGCGCAGCTTTGACAGAGATGCTGAAGCAGGTGAATCACGAGAATTTGATACAGGTCATGTAAACAGCTTATTCGGGTTGGATATTCCGAATAAGGCCTTTTTCCGGATATAGCATTTTCCGATTAAGACATTAAGGCATTCTTTGGACATGTATACAGGGCATTCAGAATATGCCCTTCAATCAGGGTTTTTAACTGCAGTTCACGGCTTATGGTCAGCTCTGTGTGTTGCTATGGTTGCTGTACACAAACCAACCAGCCAACAGTCTGCAAGGTTGCAGACTTGATAAGAAGGAGAAAAACAGCTACTTTTAAACATTATCAAAGACTTGGATATTAACAGGTTTTTGGATATGTGCACACATCGCTACGACAACCTTTTCAAGAAGCTGGTTGAAAGAATGGTCCAACAAGTCCGTCACTGCTGGAAAACTTAGAAAAATCCTATTTTGCACGGCTACATATCTTTTTTTCGGAATAAGGGAAAAAACTGGAATATTATGTGCATGTAAACGTAGTCACTTATATTAATCATAGAGGTGACACACAAAGCCATATTTCACATTTGAAATTAGCTTATCAATAATTCACTGGTATTGAAACAAGACTAAGTGTCTTTCATCTGCAAGGCTCCAACAGTAAATGGGGAAAATTATACAAAAATGATTTATACTCTGCTGAAAAGCCAGAGTGTTTCAGCTGTTTCAATGCCTAAATAAACATGCATCTAGTATGTGTAGAATTTGTTTGTATCATGCTTGCAGTACAAATGCTTTAGGACATGCCAGAAATTAAAGATGCTTTGTCAAATTATTGAGCTGTTCAGTTATTCTCTCCAATGGTGTCAAACAGATTAGAGAGGAGCCAGGAAATTTCCCCAAAAGAATGAGTTTTACAAAGACCTCATCTCCAGAACTGTGTGCCATCACAATGGCTCAGTAGACAGTGGAGAAGCCTAGCTTGCGGCTTTTTGCATACACCTCATGGACTTGTGTCCCTGATGCAGCCATGTCGCTGGTAAAATGAGCCCTCAGGCCCAAGTAACAACTTAAAATTTTATGTCATGGCAATAACGTCCACAAACCAATGAGACAGCCCTACTCATAAAAAGGATGTCTGTCATTATAATTCCACTCATGGAAACAGTTGATGGTTTTTTCTTTTCTAAAGCAAGTGCTTTCCCCACTGGTACTGAGCTGCAGTCCTCTTGTATGTACCGGGGATATCGCAATAGACAATGGGCTTGGGGCTGCGGTGGAGGTATGAAACCCACCTCATAAAGCCCTTTAATCTTAGCAGCCCCAGTGGTAAAGCCTATGTGGCTGATGCCATCATTGCAGCCTGAGTATTGAATTGGAACTTGACCTCAGTGTAAGCTAAGAGACTGACTGAGTAACCTGAGTAACAACATGCAATCTTCCGATAGGTGTGCCTTTTAGAAGTTTAACTCCAATTCCAGGAATGATGTCTGTCTCTCTCTCTCTTTCTCTCTCTCTTTCTGAGACAGGATGAGTAAGGAAATATGTGGTAATTGTAGCCTACATGTGGCTGTGTGTGATGAACTTGGGTGTTTTATTTTTGTAAAGTATCCAGCTGCACTGTGTTCTACCTGTATGTGATTACCTGCCAGGTTTGACACATTCGCTCGCGTCTCCCGCAAGAAATAGAGGCGACACCGAAACGACCGCTGCACCGTGCGGGCCAACGGATTTAGCTGCGCGGCTATACGCGATGCTCTTGCGCCCGGTGTGTTTTCACTGTAAGCGTGACTTCTCTAGTTGAGGTGGAAAAGAAACTGCACAAAATAAAATTTCTGATAAACATTGTGCTGTAAGAACATTTCTTTCGAATTGAGGTCAGTTGAAGAACCTTCAGGCCAGATAGTAATATAATTCCACTACATTGTACTATACGATTGTATGTGACAAAGTTTCTTCTTCAGAAAGGTTCAAATGGCTTTTTTATTTTAATTTTATTAAGGATCCCCATTGTTCCGTAGTAACAAATATTCTTCCTGGGGTCCACACAAAAGATAAAACACTAGACATTTAACATTACATTAATACGTCCACGTTGTCAATACGATACATAACTATATGATAAATAATTCCACATAGTCAATAAAATAGTTCTGATACATGATCACATTTCCTTCTTAAACGTTTGAAACAAGCAAACAATGGACACATACCAGTGTACACAAAATGAATCCACATTCACATGCCCACTATCATATGCAGCTTCTCCCATTTACACCATGCAGCAAATTTGTCATTGTTTCTGTTTATTCTCATAATATCTTTTGACTTTACTAGTTGAAAAGGATTCTTTTGCTGTGATTTTTCTGTTTATAGCTCTGTCAGAAACGACCTTGGTAAAAGCAAATTCAGTGGTGCTGCAGCGGGGACATCAGTCACAAGAAACCACCCAGTTCTCCAAACCCCAATTTTGCTATTCTCATTCTTCCACCAACTGAGGATTCCTGTGGGGATGGTACCAAAGCAGTGAAAGAATGAGAAGAGATGATCCCAAATAAAGTAAAAAAAAAAAAAAAGTAACACCCATTCTTTAAAGAGACTAATAGAAATACCCCAACAGTACAAATGACCGCAAGTAAGAGCAACTTAGAACCATCCATATTTCGAGTCTGATGTGTGTATGCTGTGTGTTTCTTCCGAAGAACTGTAGCTCTTTATTGGATTATGATTGGTCTGCCAGAAAATCAATTGCTCCACTGACAAGATTGGCAATATTGTTTATATGCACTTCCCACACAGCTGCCATCATTTCTTCTTTCCTTTTCTAACAGCAGTTAGCCTTTTCCTGGCAATTCACTTGACCTCCTGCACCCAATAAATTTCTGTTAATCTGGTCAGAAAGACGTAATACAACACATAATATGGAGCAAGTCTTTGAGTATTGTACAGAAACTGATTGCAAAAAAATGTCTAACATTATAACCTTTCATTCCATCTTGCTTGTGCACTGCTTTCTTCTCTGTCCACCACTTTGTGGCCTGGCTGAGCGATGGCTGATTTTCTGGAGAAGCACTCAGCCGAACAAAATGATTCCACACCAACAGACAGTGAGAGGAGCCACTTTTGAAAGGCAAGGACAGCCTATGAATTTGTGTGTGCGTGTGTGTGCGTGTGTATGTGTGTGTGTGTGTGTGTGTGTGTGCAATCATTGTATGTATGTTATGCATTTCTTTCAGCTTTAGCTCCTTAACTCCTTTTTAAATCTTAACAGAAGTTGAAAATGGGAGTGTTCCTACACATAATGACATGTAATGATAAATGTAAAATACAGTTTTATTTCTATGTGTGGAGAGCAATGCTTTAGCCAAAACAGCACACCGCACACAAACTGATTCCATTCAAAAACAACCAGAGTCCAGATACTTAAAACTAGAAATCTTGTGCGATCAAACTTGATGACTTTAGAGTATACAGACATGGCGGACGATGGGCGGATGATGGGCTAGAAGAACCATGCTGCCGGGCTTCTGTGGCAGAGCGGTGCTTATAAGGAGGTTACCTGTTGATTACACCGGTGTCCCAGTTGGGACAGATACTGTTGAGCACTGCTCTCTTGCGGGAACCATGGCTGCCTCCCAGGTTCTTAAATTGCAGCCCCAGCATCTCAACTTGCCTCCCTTCCTCGCATCTTAAGCCCGGGACACACAGGGCCGAAAATCGCCCGTTGGACAGTCTGGCGAGGCGAGTGACTCAAATCTGTTCATTGTGTCCCGTGCCGTCGTCAGTCTGGGGGGCTGTCGGTGTTCATTTTCGCCGACCTGACATGTTCAGTCGGCGGCAGGGCAGTCGGGACTCACCCAGAAATGGCAGGAGAATGAGCCTGACTAGAGTCTCTCTAAATCTGACAAAAATCTTTTAAACTGACCTTTGTTGAGCTGAAATGAAGACAGATTCAGCAACTGCATGGCCTATTTCTAGACACGGGACGAGGAACTGTGTTTTTAGAGGAACGAGACATCCTGTCCTTTGAAGCTTCAGGTGAATTGGTCTGCTGTATGGGAAAAGTTTGCAACAGCTTTCAGCTGCACGGCTTCCAGAAAGGCTGCTCTCGTGTATACAAGCTCCTCGGAGATCCCTCCTCGATGCTCGCTCCTCGGGGCAGGAATAAGGGCTTTGAGACGGCCTTCACGAAGGAGGGTCAGAACAACTTCAGGTTCAGCCGAGGACCAAGGAGCTATTGAATAAGTGAAGTAAGATCCAGCACAAGTCACCCAGCGAGTGTGAGCTACCGAGGAGCTAAGGAATGCTCAGGGGTCTCATTTATAAACGTGACGTATGCAAAAAACGGGGCTGAAAATGTGCGTACGCCGCTTCCCACGCAAAGGTTGTGATTTATAAAAAACTAACTTGACGGGAGAATGTGCGATCCTCCATGCAAACTCTGACCCATGCGTACGCACATTTTGGAGACAATGGGAATTGGTGACACAGATGGTGAGGTGGTGAACTGAAGTCAGACTGCAGAAAGTAAGTGCGGGAATAATGATTACTTGTAATATTTTCAAGTATTGATGCATCACGCACATTTTTTCACTCCATATCATCCACGTTATCGTGAAGATTAAATCCAGCAGTGTTACAGTGGGGGAAATAAGTATTTGACCCCTTGCTGATTTTGCAGGTTTGCCCACTTCGAAAGAATGCAAAAATCTACAATTTTAATCATATTTACATTCTAACAGTGAAAGACAGAATCCCAAAGAAAATTCCAGCAAATCACATCATATGAATTTATTAAAATTGATAACCATCTGATGAGGAAAAACAAGTATTTGACCCCCTGGACAAACAGCATGTTAATATTTTGTAGAAAAGCCATTATTGGCCAGCACAGATGTCAAACGGTTTTTATAGTTGGTGACAAGGTTTGTGCACATTTCGGCAGGGATGTTGGCCCACTCCTCCCTGCAGACAGCCTCCAAATCATTCAGGTTTCGAGGTTGTCGCCTGGCAACTCGAATTTTAAGCTCCCTCCAAAGATTTTCAATCGGATTCAGGTCTGGAGACTGGCTAGGCCACTCCAGAACCTTGATGTGCTTTTTCTTCAGCCACTCTTTTGTTGCTTTGGCGGTGTGCTTAGGGTCGTTGTCGTGCTGAAACACCCATCCTCGACCCATCTTCAGCTCTCTCACTGAGGGAAGGAGATGTCGGTCCAGAATTCCACGATACATGGCCCCGTCCATCCTCCCCTCAATACGATGGAGTTGTCCCGTCCCCTTGGCTGAAAAGCACCCCCAAAGCATGAAGTTGCCACCACCATGCTTGACGGTGGGGATGGTGTTCTTTGGGTTGTACTCGGTGTTCTTTGCCCTCCAAACACGACGAGTTGAGTTGAGGCCAAAAAGTTCTATTTTGGTCTCATCTGACCACATCACCTTCTTCCAGGCCTCTTCTGAGTCGTCCAGGTGGTGAATGGCGAACTTCATGCGGGCCTGTACATGTTTCTTCTTGAGCAGGGGGACCTTGCGTGCGCTGCAGGATTTAAATCCATGATGGCGTAGTGTGTTACCAACCGTTTCTTTTGTAACTGTGGTCCCAGCTGCCTTCAGTTGATTCATCAGTTCCCCCCTTGTGGTTTTGGGATGATTCCTCACCGTTCGCATGATCAGGGACACCCCACAAGGCAAGATCTTGTGTGGAGGCCCAGACCGAGGGAGGTTGGCGGTGGTGTGGTGCTTCTTCCATTTCCACATAACTGCACCGACAGTTGATCTTTTCTCTCCAAGTTGCTTTCCGATTCTCTTGTAGCCCATCCCAGCCTTGTGCAGATCAACAATCTTGTCCCTGATGTCCGTAGAAAGCTCTTTGGTCTTGCCCATGGTGGTGATGTTGGATGCTGGTTGTTTGGGTGTTGACAGGTGTCTTTTATACAGGTAACGAGGTGAGGCAGGTGTATTTGATGTAGATAATTGGTTCGGATTGGGGCTGTGTCTTAAAGAAAGACTAACTGGCTTGTAGGAGACAGAATACTTGCTGTTTCTCCAGGGGGTCAAATACTTGTTTTTCCTCATCAGATGGTTATCAATTTTAATAAATTCATATGATGTGATTTTCTGGAATTTTCTTTGGGATTCTGTCTTTCACTGTTAGAATGTACATATGATTAAAATTGTAGATTTTTGCATTCTTTGTAAGTGGGCAAACCTGCAAAATCAGCAAGGGGTCAAATACTTATTTCCCCCACTGTATTTGCGCTTGTACTGAGTGATAATTGTTCCATGAACACCTCAAACTCAAATCTTAAATACAAATTTGTTCATCAGCGCTGTCACACCGTTACAGTGTCCGCTAGGAGTGCAGGAGGAGGAGATGGCCCAACTGGATGGAATACAGGATAGCATCAAATAACCTACCATTAGATAACGGCAGAGCACGGTGTAGCCTAAATAACTAAATATATGTCTTTAATACTGTGCATATATTATCAAATGTCAAAGTCTGGAAATACAGCCATTAAGCTCTCGAGAGAAAGAGACTTCAGGGACCATGACAATGACTGGCCAATATGCAGATTTAAATTCCCTAAAGCTGTGCTCCTGGATCTATGTACTGAATTGAGTCCAGTAGAGAGGGCAATGCACCGGAACCGTGCCATCCCGGTCCAAATACAGGTCCTCGCCACTCTGTTTGCAACAGCTGTTTCCGCAAGGCAAGGCAATTTTATTTGTATAGCACAGTTCAACAGCAATGCAATTCAAAGTGCTTTACACAAGACATAAAGACACAGTCAAAAATTCATACAAATTGGTAACAGATAGAAAGCAGTTAATACGGGAAAAAAATGAAAATGAATTAAGAAAATGAATTAAGAAAAGGCAGTGTTAAGAAGAAAGGTCTTCAGCCTTGATTTAAAAGAGCTGAGATTAGGTGCCGACCTACAGTTTAGCGGTAGTTTGTTCCAGATGTATGGACCATAGAAGCTGAACGCAGCTTCCCCCTTTTTTGTTCCGACTCTGGGGATGGCAAGCTGACCTGTCCATGATGATCTCAAAGATCTCTGCGGCTCATAGTGTAGTAGCAGATTCGAAAGGTAAATTGGTCCTAAACCATTTAGTGACTTATAAACTAACATGAGTATTTTGAAATGTATTCTTTGGTGCACAGGAATCCAGTGTAAGGACTTCAGAACTGGAGTGATGTGATCTATTTTCTTGCCGTTGGTAAGGACTCGTGCAGCAGCGTTCTGAATCACCTGCAGCTGTTTAATAGACTTTTTAGGAATACCTGTAAAGACAAGTTTTTCCAAATCCTATTGGCACATAAGTCCTTTTACCCTTGCTATATTTTTGAGGTGATAATAGGCAGATTTAGTTACTGACCTAATGTGGCTGTTAAAATTCAGGTCAGAGTCTATAATTATGCCAAGATTTCTTGTTTTGTCTGTTGTTTTTAACATTGTTGATTGAAGATGACTGTTGACTTTTAATTGTTCATTTTTTGGTCCAAAAATGATCACCTCCGTTTTATCTTCGTTTAATTTTAGGAAATTCTGGCACATCCAATCGGTTTGTTCAATGCACCTGGCCAGGTGTTGTATTGGACTGTAGTCTCCGGGTGACAAGGTTACATAAATCTGTGTGTAGTCCGCATAACTGTAATAGTTTGTTGTTGTTTTCCATGATTTTAGCTAGGGGCAGGTGGTAAGGGGTAAAGTGGTCTAGCAGGCTGATTGGTGAGCCACAGCCTAACGTGGAGACCCTGTACACAAAACAGGTACAGCGCATAACTAGTTCAATTATAAACGACAGTTCTCATTCACTGCACACAGAATTCCAGCTTTTACCCTCCGGACGTGGGTTTATGATCCCCAGGTGTAAAACAAAAAGACACAAAAACAGTTTTGTTCCTGTAGCCATTACATTGAGGAACAAGTTATAGCTATATTTTGCAAGTGTTTACTCGTCTTTTATGTAGGTTTATGTATTATCTTATTCTGGACCGATAAGAACTTTTCTGATGTGTGATAATGTGAGGATGTGGGATAATGTGATGATGTGTGACTCTACTGCAAACAAAATCTACCTCCGGGTATAAATAAAGTAACTTGAACTTGATGCAGCACTGAGATCTAGTAATACTAAGACTGTAGTTCTACCACTATCTGTGCTTAAGTGGATGTCATTAAAGATTTTCAGAAGAGCTGTCTCAGTGCTGTGATGTGTTCGGAAACCTGACTGTAAGGGGTCCAAAATATTGTTTTGGGACAAAAGATTTATTTGTTGAAAAACCGCTTTTTCAATAATTTTACTTAAAAATGGGAGGTTTGATATAGGTCTGTAGTTGTCCATTAGTGACGTATCTAGGTTCTTTTTTTTTTTTTTTTTTTTTTTTTTTTTTTAAGAGTGGCTTGATTACTGCAGTTTTTAACGCCTGTGGGAAGATACCTGCTTGAAGAGACATGTTTACAATCTGTAAAAGATCTGAGGCCAAACAATTCGAAGCATTTTTGAAAAAGCCAGTTGGTAAAATATCAAGGCAACAAAAAGAGGTTTTCAGATTTTGTATGATATCCACCAGGTAACCTTGGTGAATCGTTTGAAACTGTGTCATATGGGGACTTGTTTTGCTTAAACACAGACAGCACATATCCTCTACCTGATATGGATGCACTGACTGTTAGTAAAATTTTCAGAATTTTTTCACTAAAGAACATGGCGAAGTTATTGCAGTCTTCGGTGGACAAAAGAAGGAAATGGCAGACAGCTGTGGTGTTTTTTTTTTTATAAATATTATATATAATCTTCAACTTTATCATTAAGGCTTGTTTGGATATAATATATAGTTCTGTTAAATCTAGGTCTGGTATATCAAAGCTCTCCCCGAGAGCTGTAATGCCTGCCGTTTTGGAAGGTATTAATAGGTAGTCTATAGATCAAGTTTCCCTACACTGTGCAAGAACAGGCCGAAATTATAATTCAATTTGCAGCAATTCCTGAACATCTGAGAAGTTTTTTGCTTTTTCTCCACCAGTCATCATGATTCGGCATAAAGAAAGAACAACTGCCAGGGTCATTAACATACTTATCAGCATTCATGAGGTGCTTTGCATTGACTATTTATGGTTAAAAATGGACGTGTACAGGGCTGATGTTGATTCTAGTGTGGTGTGTACCCAGAACAAGGGGTAAGGAGATAGGGATTCAATGTAGCCAATGAATAAGGATGTGTGTGTGTGTGTGTGTGTGTGTGTGCATGTATGGATAGGGCCTTTCATCAGTAGAGAAAAGAAACAAATAACGTCTTTATCTCCTGATCAGTCTTCTCCGCCAACTGCCTAACCCCTGTCAGAGCTCATGGCTGACTGCTCCTAAAGAGCCAGGGCTGTTTGTTTAAATGTAAAGGTAATCAGGTCTGGCATGCCGCAGGGATCCACGGAGCCAGAAAGAGGCAGATGGGTTGATCCCAGGGGAAGGGTACAAGGACGGGCCACCAATGGCAAGTCCTGCACCTCTGTTTCTATCTGTTGTGGAAAGTTATCACACGATGACGATAGAGAAGCGACCAAGCAGCTTCTTGTTTACATTCAACAAGCCGGCCACCGAAGCGCAGCAACACGTTGATGCCGCTGTCGCTGCTACGTCACCTGGATCGTTGGTCTGATTGGTTGAAGGACTATCCAATTGCGTACAGAGTCATTTTAACTATGCCTGTTGATCACGCCCCTTGTGCGGTAGAAAATACACAGCAGACTATCCAGACTAATGTTCAATCTTAAAAGATTGAGCTTGGTCTGGCAATAGCCAGACTAATACATTATATGTCTCCAAACTGTTTGAATGCTTAAGGTTAAAATGGTGAACGTAGCACTTGGGGGGGAAGCTGCACTGATGAGGGCATGTTATACTGTATGCTCACAACTAGGAGGTTCTTATTTATCTCCAGTTGTAGCTGTAGGTTGTGAACATTTTTATTTAATTAGGTTGGCACTCAAAACTGTTTTGACGTTGTTTAGACTTGGCCTTGGGTGTCTTCAACGACCAGTCGTTATGTCTAAATCGACCATAATGACTGTCGTTACAATAGCCAGGAAAACGAAGGAAGTAGTATCAATTATCTTGACAACAACCTCACCGAGGCTAAATAGCTGAGTTTCCTTACTGTTAGTCAGAACTAAAGAAGTCTGTCGGAAGAGAGCAGAATTGTTTTGGAGCACCTTTCACCAAGTCTAGTTGCCCATGAGTTTAACCTTTCCCTAGATAACTATGACCTGGATGACTGAGGTCCTTTACAGACAACTCATAGTTACCCACAACCTAGACTTCACACTACTGATCGAAACAGCACCCATCAAAGATGTGAACGATCTGCATATAAATACATACTCTAAAAAAACTGTCTTCTTCTGTTCCTGGACCTCAGTGCCACTTTCGACACAGTTGACCATGATATTCTACTAAAGAGGTTAGAAAATGGGTCGGCTTTCCAGCCCAGTTTGAAACTGGTTGAATAACCTGTAATGGACTATTCACCGGCCTCCCAAAATCAACTGTGAAGTGACTATAGTTAATTCAAAATTAATTCTTCTAACGGGAGCTAAAACATATGAGCACATTACACCTGTTCTTAGATCTCTGCATTGGGTCTGTGCATGCCCAAAGAGAGACGATGCTGAAGCAGCTCAAACGGAAGCTGTCGACTGCCAGAGGGTACCGAGGCCAACAGCCATTTTCCGACCGTGACACCATGTACCTCTGGGTGAGTCGAGCTCGACACCGCACAACCCCCTTTAAGCCCGTGACACACCAACCCGACAGCTGACCATCGGCAGAAAAGGCAGTCGAACTGATCAGTCGGCTCCCCGAGGTCCAAAATGTGCCTTGAGCGTACGTTATGCGCAAGACGTAATACAAAAAATTTAAACCGGAAATGACAACGCGTCACGTGGGTCTGGCTTCTCCAGCCGATAGTAATGCCAGCTTGTTCGAAATACGATCTTGCATTTTACGAAAATAGTTCACTGAAACGTGTTTCTGAAAACATTTTAAGCGAGAAATAGGTCAAATAGGCTACTCCACCAATCAGATTGGTGGAGTGAGTCCGACTGCCCGCCCTCCGACCCAGCAAGTCAGGTCGGCCAAAATGGAGGCTCTTCCGGCTGACAACGGCATGGAATACACCAAACAGACTTAAGTCACTGACCTTGGCAGACTGTCCGACGGCCGATTATCGAGTTGGTGTGTCGGGGCCTTAAGAGTTGAGAAGATCTACACCAGAGACTATTTAGAAGAGACATGCCACTTCCTCAATCCTCAATACAACTATATAAGGAAAACCCGTAACGGCAAAGATGGCGGTTGTATGCACATGTCCAATCATCTGCTTTTTAACAGTCAAGCCGGGAAACATTTAAGCCTATCGTCTGGTTCCACTGACGCATGCGCACAGTTGAGGTTTTGAGACAGCGGAGACGATTTGGCCACAGCGAGTTGTGGCGTGTCACGCCACCTTTACACCGGCAGTTGAAATCAGCTCCGATACGGCTTCGAAACGGCCGGAAGTCATTAATTTCCTGTGGAGATTCGCAGACCGCATGCGAATGGGTCCGAACCGGGTCCGAACGAGTGCGGTGCGAAAACAAATCGTGTCAGCTGGTCATCCGGATGCGTTCAAAAAATTTAACTCTTGCGAAAAGCTACGGACGGTTCCTATCCGACGGAAGGTAGCGTTGCTATGGTACTGATAAACAAACCTGCTAATGCTAATTGGTTAGCTAGCAACAGACGTCTAACTATTGACATTATACCGCTATATATCACATTTAACCGACGTGACATGTCAACATCCTGGGCAACTTTACTCCACGCAGCAGCCTTTCTATTTATATCTGTATAAGAGAGGTCAGAGAGAATCGGACATTCAGACACTTATCAGTCCTTCTAGTTCTGCCATTTTTGTAAATCGTTTCCGAAGCTTTTCAACGGTGTAGTACGACGTCTGCTGGGGGCGTATTGCGTATTACGGAGCTGATTTCAACTGCCAGTGTGAAGGCGGGTGTGTGCAAGATCAGATGGAAGAGGATGATAACAACGCCAAGGCACCAGACTACCAAGGTAGTTAAAGCACAACACCGGCATTCTGGATAGAGACGTAAATGAAGTTGGTGTCGTGAACCCTTGCGCATGCGTAGTAACCGTATAACCTGTGGGGAAAAAAGCGTTTTAAACGTTATTTTGAGTCAAAGTCATCAAACTTTTTCAGCGATTTTTATCATAGTCTACTGATGTTTCTATACATGTAGTTTTTATGTCCCGATTACCAGTAAAAGTGCAGTTTTGACTCTCTGCCCATTCATTTAGATAGGAGCCTGGTCTTGTTAGTCCGAAATAGCTGCCCGGAGGCGTTGCCAAGATGGCGGCCGAGTGGCATGACTTGCCTAAAAGGACTTTGTCTACACTCACTCAGGCAAGTTAGTCTCATCCTCACGTTAAACGCAACATGTAGGGACAAGGAGACAGGGGGATTAGTGTTACCGGCTGTGTTAACCTTTAGCAGCCGTGTTGTTTAACGAGCCCGGTTAGCTTAATAACTATATAAAACATGCCAATATCACACAAACCGGCAAGAACCCTCAGCTCCACAGGCATCCCTCGTACTAACAGTAAAGCAGGAGAGGCTGCCTTCTGTTTTATGCCCCAAGGAGATGGAACACCCTGCCTGAAGGCCCTCACACTGAACACTTTAAAATACAGGCTTAAAAACATTTATCTTTAAAACAGTCAATGGCTAACCTCTTGGTGTGTGTGTATGTGAACATGTATATCTTGTGTAACTAACGTGTGTGTCTTGTATATCTTGGCATTTGTATACTCTGCATTAATTGTTTTTTCACTTGCATGCCATTTGTATGTAAAGCACATTGTG
>NC_041347.1:10855207-11017707 GCF_004354835.1 Perca flavescens
GGTAACACGGAGAAGCTGCAGCTACGTACTACAAGCGTCCCCTAAGCTAAAACGGCAGTGCTCGGGGTAAGTTTTAGAGTGCCTTTGTGCCTCTTAACAGACACAAAATGCAATTAATATGTCTGTGCCACAAGAACATGGCCCTTACGTGTCAACAAGATGCGTTTTCAACTCAGACATTGTTTAAATTCACCTACCCTGGTCCCTGTCTCGATCCTGCCAGTAGCTAGCTTGCCCTGCTAGCTGATAGCCGTTAGCTGCTAGCTGCCGTTTGGTGAGTGTATTCAGACAGGCTTCTGTGATAATCATCCCAAAAACAATCCATGGAGCGGTGGTGGTGTGGCTATGTCCTCCAGAGGACAGGTCATGAAGTGTATTCCCCCCTAAAAAAAACAATAGTGCGGTAGTAGCTGTTAGCTGCCCTCCGGTGAGTGTGTACAGCCAGATAGCTGTTAGCCGTTAGCTGCTAGCTGCCGTCCGGAGAGTGTATTCAGCCAGGCATCTGTGCTAATCATCCCAATAAAAATCCACGGAGCGCCCGGTGGGTTGGTGGATATCCTGCATAGGACAGATCATGCCTTTGCAGCAAAAGGTTTAGATTATTTCCCCCTCAAAATAGGTAATTGAGCACTGTAGTGGTTATGACCATATCAGTGACTATGTAACTACATGGAAACGGGATAAACGATGTCTGTGGCTTGCACAGTAATAGCGTTACTGAAGCCTAGCTGTTGCATCGCGCGGTCTCCTGGGAATTCAGTTGTAGCAGAAAAAGGTAAACAGTAATTCGCAGATTGGAGCGTAGTGTGTGTGAAGAGTGAAAAGCGGAGTTGTTTATAACGGAAGAAGCTTGGAGTATGAAGAATATAGCAGATATGCAACACACGGAAGAGCCTTTTGCGTTTGATGGTCATCCTTATTTATTCGAACCAGAGTATACAGATGAAGAACTAGCCTCAAGAGTTGGAAAGAACAAGACTGACAGACAGAGGGGAAACAGGCAGATGAACTTGCTGCTCCAAGCACAAGCTAAAGGTAGCATTCAGTAACTGGGGGACATAGCCACACCATCGGGCGCTCCGTGGATTTTTATTGGGATGATTATCACAGATGCCTGGCTGAATACACTCACCGGACGGCAGCTAACAGCTAACGGCTAACAGCTATCTGGCTGTACACACTCACCGGAGGGCAGCTAGCAGCTAACAGCTACTACAGCACTATTGTTTTTTTTAGGGGGGAATACACTTCAAGACGTGACATGACCTGTCGTCTGGAGGACATAGCCACACCACCACCCCTCCGTGGATTGTTATCGGGATGATTATCACAGAAGCCTGTCTGAATACACTCACCAAACGGCAGCTAACGGCTATCAGCTAGCAGAGCAAGCTAGCTACTGGCAGGATCGAGACAGGGACCAGGGTAGGTGAATTTAAACAATATCTGAGTTGAAAACGCATCTTGTTGACACGTAAGGGCCCTGTTCATGTGGCACAGACATATTAATTGCATATTGTGTCTGTTAAGAGGCACAAAGGCACTCTAAAACTTGCCCCGAGTACTGCCGTTTTAGCTCAGGGGACGCTTGTAGTACGTAGCTGCAGCTTCTCCGTGTTACCTGCACTGATTTGGGTCGGGGTTTTTTCTATCGAAAGTACTCGCGTAGCTATAGCGATCAAGATTAACGTAAAAATTGGCCGGAATTCTCCTTTAAAGGGTCTAAAGTCAGTAGCGCGTTATTCAGATGCTATTTTAGGGGCGCATGCTTGGCCATAATGTAGCGTGAAAAAGAAAAATATTACTGAAAATGCGCTTTAGGTGTTTGGATAGATCAGGAGGCACTTTACAGTACAGTCCTCAAAAAGTCGCAGCATTCTTTGTTGCTTGTTGTGTTTTACACAACATTTCCATAAATCATGGATGTGTTGATGACATAAATGAGGAAATATTAGAGGACTTAAGGAGATGTGATGTTGAACTAAGGTGGGATTGGACACTCGATGTGCTCCTGGTGGAGCGTCTGGACGGAGATGGAGTGGGGGGAGGAGGAAGGGGCACAACAGGTGCAGATGGTGCGTTTGGAGGATCACGCTCCATGGAACAAGCGTGCCTGTTCTTAAAGGGAATGTGAGACACACCTACAGTGGGGGAAATAAGTATTTGACCCCTTGCTGATTTTGCAGGTTTGCCCACTTACAAAGAATGCAAAAATCTACAATTGTAATCATATGTACATTCTAACAGTGAAAGACAGAATCCCAAAGAAAATTCCAGAAAATCACATCATATGAATTTATTAAAATTGATAACCATCTGATGAGGAAAAACAAGTATTTGACCCCCTGGACAAACAGCAAGTATTCTGGCTCCTACAAGCCAGTTAGTCTTTCTTTAAGACACAGCCCCAATCCGAACCAATTATCTACATCCAATATACCTGCCTCACCTCGTTACCTGTATAAAAGACACCTGTCAACACCCAAACAACCAGCATCCAACATCACCACCATGGGCAAGGCATTCTACGGACATCAGGGACAAGATTGTTGATCTGCACAAGGCTGGGATGGGCTACAAGAGAATCAGAAAGCAACTTGGAGAGAAAAGATCAACTGTCGGTGCAGTTATCAGGAAATGGAAGAAGCACCACACCACCGCCAACCTCCCTCGGTCTGGGCCTCCACACAAGATCTTGCCTCGTGGGGTGTCCCTGATCATGCGAACGGTGAGGAATCATCCCAAAACCACAAGGGGGGAACTGATGAATCAACTGAAGGCAGCTGGGACCACAGTTACAAAAGAAACGGTTGGTAACACACTACGCCGTCATGGATTGAAATCCTGCAGCGCACGCAAGGTCCCCCTGCTCAAGAAGAAACATGTACAGGCCCGCATGAAGTTCGCCATTCACCACCTGGACGACTCAGAAGAGGCCTGGAAGAAGGTGATGTGGTCAGATGAGACCAAAATAGAACTTTTTGGCCTCAACTCAACTCGTCGTGTTTGGAGGGCAAAGAACACCGAGTACAACCCAAAGAACACCATCCCCACCGTCAAGCATGGTGGTGGCAACATCATGCTTTGGGGTGCTTTTCAGCCAAGGGGACGGGACAACTCCATCGTATTGAGGGGAGGATGGACGGGGCCATGTATCGTGGAATTCTGGACCGACATCTCCTTCCCTCAGTGAGAGAGCTGATGATGGGTCGAGGATGGGTGTTTCAGCACGACAACGACCCTAAGCACACCGCCAAAGCAACAAAAGAGTGGTTGAAGAAGAAGCACATCAAGGTTCTGGAGTGGCCTAGCCAGTCTCCAGACCTGAATCCGATTGAAAATCTTTGGAGGGAGCTTAAAATTCGAGTTGCCAGGCGACAACCTCGGAACCTGAATGATTTGGAGGCTGTCTGCAGGGAGGAGTGGGCCAACATCCCTGCCGAAATGTGCACAAACCTTGTCACCAACTATAAAAACCGTTTGACATCTGTGCTGGCCAATATTGGCTTTTCTACAAAATATTAACATGCTGTTTGTCCAGGGGGTCAAATACTTGTTTTTCCTCATCAGATGGTTATCAATTTTAATAAATTCATATGATGTGATTTTCTGGAATTTTCTTTGGGATTCTGTCTTTCACTGTTAGAATGTACATATGATTAAAATTGTAGATTTTTGCATTCTTTGTAAGTGGGCCGACCAGCAAAATCAGCAAGGGGTCAAATACTTATTTCCCCCACTGTAGCTACTTCAGACCAACCCATTTTAGATTTGCGTTGGGCGCAAGAGTCATTTATCCCGCCGGTATAATAGCAACAGTGCAAATATACTGCCGCATTAAGGTATCAAGTTTCTTCAAGAAATGTATTGATGGGGAAAGGGGATCATTGTACTTAAGAAATTCAAACGAGGAACTATGTTCATTTTAACAACAGCGATCCTGGACCGTAGTGATGCCGGCAGCGCAGACCAATTGGCCAGATCCCTTTGAACACTACTTAATATCGCTTCATAGTTGTCCTGGATAACTCGCTGTAGTGTTGCGTGCATGGTAATGCCCAAATATGTAATTTTAGTTTGGGTTGGTATTGTAACACTAATGGCTGATGTCACATCGCGAATCAGGCTTTTCTGCTGTACTTGTCTCGCCCCCTGAAGGACTGCTTGGCAGTCCTGATATCTATGTGTCGTTGTACCCTTGTCGTAGATTCTGTGTGCTCTGTCAATTTCGATGATATCCCTGTTCTGTAAGGCGGGGATCCACACCGGTAACTGATGTTGCAGGAATCCAACTGGATCATCTTTTTCGCTGCTCTTTCAGTCTAATGATGCGTACATTGTTGCGTCGGGATCGGTCTTCCATTTCGGCTAGCTTATGCCGAAATTTCTTCTGGTCATCAACACAGGCGGTCACCATGTTTCAACTCATCTACCTGTTATCCCCTTGTGTCTGGTCCAGTCGTACCAGATCACATACTGTAGCTCCCTGTCTCTCAAGCTCTGTCCTGATGTGTTGCAGCGAGGTATCAATTTCTGCTAATACTTCCTTCACTGCGTTGCGGACCACTGATTCAAGCACATTTTGTTGCTTTTCTAAGACCTTGGTTATAACATTTTCCATGTTCAAGTCCGCACTAGCATCAGTAGCCATAATAGCCGCCGCCATTATGGTAGATTTCTGCGTCCAGGTAAACGGCAACAAGCCCTGCTTTTTTGCTCCTGCAGGCATTCCACTGAGTCACTGTGGTAGCAGACAAAACAATTTGGCGTCAAAGAAAAAGTAACAGACCTGGTTAATCTATGTAATGCGGAGGTGGGTACGAGAACCCTAGTCTCCTGCGACCATTGCGGGTGCTGGTCACGTGATCTCCCGCGTATTTCCATCTTGAGGTAGCAAAAAGTGATCGCGCCATTGACCAACAAAAATCTGGTCTCAAGTCAATAGCACAGCATTTCATTGTTATTTTAACAGTGAATTAGTAAAATGTGCCTAGGCTTGTGCACAGCATGCGCACACTATGCTTGTTACACACACACACACACAGGGAAGCGCAGCAGCAGACAAAGATTACAAATAAAAATATTATGGTGCAAATCCGCCATCATAATAGCAATGCGCCAAGGTACAAACGCATCTGGCTATTAAAGGGAATGGGAGATGACACTGATTGGTTTATTGCATGTTACACCCAAAACCTATGAATTCATGAAGACACTAAGTACAACACTTTTGAACCATGTGCCCGGCACACGGACCCTTTTTTCCTCTGTCAAACTAGCAAAAGTAGATTTGGACACGCACCACGGCGTGCACTTAGATTGTTAAAATAGGGCCTTTAATGTCTCAGCTGTCTCGCCACAGAAACAAAAACACACTAACACGTACAAATATACATGCATCCCATCTAATGCATAATTCAGACTTCAAACCATTGCAGACACATTGGAGTGCAAATATCTAGGCTGCCTTTCTCCTGGTCACTATGACCCCAGGTGCCTTTAATTTCCCATGCATTACTCCAGAGCTTCAAGGATGCCAGTGGTTACTCCCCAAAGGATAGCATGTGCGAGTGTGTGTGTGCGCTTAAACCCAACACTCCCATCTCTGACTTCCAACAGGGAACATACAACCAGAGCATTAAATAGCCTCCATCTGCTTACCAGCTAGGGAACTCAAATAGGACTGGGGTGTTTGATGGGCAAATTAACACAGATCACTGAAATATGCATTAGTATGCAGGCTTTTTATTTAACATCTTAAGTGTGAGAGAAATAAGGAGAGGGAGAGGATATAGGCAGACATTTCAGCCTGGTAGAAATTAAAGCAATTTGGTTAAATTTTTTTTAATTTCAATCCTCAAATAACCTGCCAAAAGTCTTTGAATCTACACTTCAGGATATATTATTTTACAACATTTAGGTCTTTACTATCCATCTGTTCTGGTCAGAGAGTCATTTATACCTCAGCTGACACACACTGATGCACATGCCAGTAACGCACATTTGTCCAACACATTTGCTAGAGAGAAGTATTGTCATACACTGGTAGTAGGCTGCAAAGTAATGATAATGATGATAATGAATAGAACTGAACTAAATGTAAGACACAGATCTGAACAGAGAGAGCCTGTACAGAGAAACCGCAGCACTACTGGGGTCCGTTTGCAATCACTTCATGTAGCTCTGCAGCAGAGAAGAGTGGGGACAGAGAGATAAGCAAGCAAAGCACTGCATTTAGGAAGAAGATGGACGCGGTCAAGAGCTATAACAGCTAAATGTACCTAAGGTTTACAAGGCTTAAGCTGTGTGCATATTGTAGGATGATAGAGCTCTAAAAGAAAGAAAAGAAAGAAAAAAAAAACACTGGCAGCACCAATGACACTAATGCAGAATGGCAACGTGTGTACAATTATCTCCTGTATAAAGTGATCATTACATGGTAATTGGTACTTCCTACAGCAAAACTCATATCCCAACCTGTTATTTACATTGTTTCATTCCCCTTTCATCTCTCTTTATCTCAATTAGTAGAATGTGATGTTGTCAAATTAAATTATATCTTGTTGATGAGACATGACACCATTTACGGAGTGCTCAATGAGAGGAGTGCCGACTGTCTGCGCCTTTGACTTTCTCAATCGCCTTTGCTCATCCAACATTTCATAATAGCATTTTATTGATTAATTTGTAGCAACTGTTGAAATTTCGCCTACGGTTTGTACTGTATTAGTAGTAGCTCTTAGCTGCTTTACACTTGTCTTATAATGTAGCTGTCCAATCCAATAGCCTCTCTCCTGCCAAAATCTCTCTAATGAGTAGTGTCTCAATTTCCTTTCTAGCGTCCCATTTTTTTTTTCTTCTTTCCCCTTTTAACCTACCTTTTCTATAAGCCGGGTCCTGGGGGCACAGAGGATAGAGTGTAAGAAAGGGGGAGAGGAGCGGTCGTGCACACAACTCAATTATACATCAAAGCACTTATGTTGGGGACACAACGGAAAAGAGAGCCAAGGAGGAAAGGGCTTTCACTTGGATGAGGGAAGACCTTGGTGATAGTCGCTGGTATCAGTGTTAGTAGGTGACTACAGGGAAAACAGACCGTGCTTATTTAAAAGAAATACTGACTTTTTTGTTTCTTTCTGACTTATGTCCAATAAAATGAAAGACTTTCACTCGATAGATCTGGTAATTGACCAAAGGTAAAAACCTACCAAACACCTGCAGTTGAATATATAATTACAAACTCTGTATGTTCTGCTGTACTCCCGGACGAAAGGAGAGGCTACCACACAATACTTTTGTACGTTATTCCTTGTTCATTGTTCAATCCATGCCAATTCCTGCTAATTCCTAGTTTCAGAACGTTCCTTACCCACATTCAGTCAGAAACAGCTTTGCTGGGATTCTAATGGTACGTGTCCATGGTCAGCGTCATTTCCACGCTTCCCATTCATTTCTATGGGAGCAGACGTGCAATGCATTCTGGTAGCATCGTGGGGACTCAAGAGAAGCGGGCTGCCGAGTCCCCCGCTCCAGGAAACTTTATGCAAATGAGACCAACTCTCTAAGCTGATGAAAAAAACTTTTAAATTGACCGTTGTCGATCTGAAATGAAGACAGATTCGGCAACTGTACTCTATTTCTCGCTTAAAATGTTTTCAGAAACACGTTTCGGTGAACTATTTTTGTAAAATAAGAGATTGTATTCTAAGCAGGGTGACATGTACCATTATGGTACATGTCCATATATGCGTTGTTTTCACAGAAGAGATCGCCCCGCTTTGTCTGCTCCCGGATTTCAAAACCGACCATAATGGCGGCACGTTTGGATTACAATCTCTTATTTTACGAAAATAGTTTTAAAATAGTTTTAAAACATTTTAAGCGAGAAAGTTTAAAAGATTTTTGTCAGCTTTTGAGAGGCGTCGAGCAAGTCAGACACTAAAAACAGACCTGCCGCCTATCTTTAGCAGAGCAGAGAGCAGCTTCACGCATGCTTCTGGGACACACCGTGACACCGGTGGTGGAATATCAAGCATGGACTTGAATGAGCGCGATTGCTTTTGCCATGGGCCGCAGTGCCTCCGAAACGCAGCGCAGACGTGCCAGGAGGAATATAGGGGCAAGTGTTGGAATAAAATCCATTTTGAAACTTGTGCACACTAAACAGGGACAGAAAAACTGCACACAGCAATGATAAGATATGGAACTGTGATGGAAAACAAGAGGTACATGTGGACCAATTTAGATGAAAGCTATGGAGCAATTTTGTTACAGGACAGAAAAGTTAAAATTACGCTGTGATGTGATCTAAAAAAAATTCATAAATCATCAAATGTCATTATGTTGAAAATAATATCAAGACATGATACATTGTACAATGCTTCTTCCACGAAGGCTTTGAATCTAATTTCAAAGTCCTTGCATTTAAAGAAGATTGCTGTACACACATCGCCTCTGTACATGTTGTTGTCTATTCAAAGACTGAGAAAATCCTTCAGAGAAAACAATACTAAAAGCCCTGCTTTCAGCCAATACGGTGCAGAACCATATAGTGAATTTATCATGAATTGCTTTTTAAGCCTTAGATGTAGTAAGGCCAAAATATAAAATGTGATGGTGGGGCTATTAAAATCAAGCTGGTTCAGTGTGGTGAATCACTTTGCAATCATCCTGTTAAACTATGACACAACCACAAAGGGTCCAAAATACAAAGTGTTAAACCCTTGGGGGGACATGAATGCCTAAATAAACATCATGGTCACCCATTCAATTTAGTTTTCAATTTCTTTTGTATGTATGAGCTTAGGGGACACTAGAGAAAAGTTCAGACAAGCAGCTAGTAGTCTTCCTGGGAACTGTATTATTAAAAAGACCAACCAATATAGCCACCGTCAGTCCCCTCAGCTAGTGGGGCAAAATGGATGGTTTGTTCTATAAGTGCCAAACAAGACCCTGCTAGACACCATCAGCCTGAGTAGAAAGACAACCTGAAAACGTAGCAGAGATTTGACTAAGATGGGCTGTAAGTTGGAGCTTCAACATCTGTTTGTCACCTTAATTAGTTTGTGAGGTGTTTGTTGTGGTTGTCATGTGTGCCTGCTGCAACATAGCTTTGTAAAACCTGCAATCTGAGCTGTAAAATGAACAGTAAAAGTAACAGCAAAATAAATCATATTTTAACTAAAGCATTGCTTTCACTGACAAGTCAGTGATGCTTTCTACAGAAGAGAGTACAAGATATTAGTACAAGGTATGATTCAAGTTAATCATATTTTACTCTACAGCAAGCTTTTGTGTATGTATGGTTCACCAGTGTACAACAAGTAAGAGGAAAAACCGTTGGTAGCAACAGTATTCCTATTCCTCTATAATTCTCTATGATGCATCACTTTTTCTGTAATGCCTTTCTCCCTACTATCTCAATTGTGGAAGTGACAGCCAAAACAGATTTGAGCAAATTGGAAAGGCTATAAAAGGTCTATTAAGGAAAATCTAGCCACGGTCTGAGGAACAGTGAGAAGGAAAACAGATGAATAGGAAGGGAGATGCATATTGAGACACAGACGAAGACAGAGGGAAAGAAAGAATCGCTGAGGAATTTGCATAATGCCAAATTAGAGCCCTGGTGAGGTTGAAGGCACGACTTGTAGCTCAACAACTTTCCCCCCCACACACACACAATTCTTCTTTCAGAAGAGTTTTTTTTTTCCATAACCATGGTATCATACACACTGCAAATAGCGATGAAAGCTAGCACTCGGTATTTCTTTCAATCTTAAACATAAACACAATCACCCATGTTGCCGTAAAAATATGGAGGGACTGACAGGATGCACAACGGTCTTCATTGTTAGCAAAACCTTGTCAGAATTCACAATTCTGCCAAGTGAGTGTTAGAGGGAAGGAGAGTGCCAAAGGCAGGGTGGGGGGTGGGGATGGAGGGGTGGGACCCACACACTTGAAAGAAAGGGAGAGAGGGAACGACAGGTTGATTTATTCAAAGAGTGAGGAGTGGGTGAATCAAACTTTAATGGCTTTTGGGAGTGCAAGCCGTTCTCTCTCACCCCTTCAATCTTGCCTCTCTCACTCAGTCTTTCCTTGTGTGCTCAAAACCTTACTCTCACCCACCCCCTCCCCCCTTAGAAAAAAAGGAAAACACTTTTTGATGGTCACTCCTAAACAGGAGCCTTAGTTTTTTTTTTGACAGACAAATATGCACCCATCTCTGTGTAGCACGCAAATCAAGGTGCTCTTCATGCTCAGTGGGATAAAGTAAATGACAGAAAGATAAAGGAGGAAGAGGAGGTGATTTACCTTCGTGAGTGGCAGCATACGTGATGCCCAGGCAGTATTTGTTGCGTTAACCCCTGGACTAGAAAGGATGAGTGGAAAAATTGTTCTACAGGCACGACGTCCTCTGTGACAACTCACTTTAGCGACCATCTTGCCCTTAAAGGCTTACTGAAATCCACAAATGAATAATCATTCATAGATGTGAATGACTGCACTCACTCCTTTATACTGGTTTCATGTGTGGTAAGCACTTTCTTAAAGTTTATATCTATATTGAATATCTTCAGATGTAAAATGCCCCCCTACACATACACAAAAAACATCAGTGAAATGAAAAATAAATAAATAAAATGAAATATGTGAACAAACAGTTGGTAGACCATTCTAGAACTGTAGATAAACTGGCCATGTGTACTGTATTTGCATTGTATAAAGAATGGAGGAGTTTAAATTAGTTTGTAGTGGATGATCATGTGCTATGGTCTAAGCAGTGCTGTCAGACAATCATATGGACAGATGGAGAAAGAAAAACACTTCCAAAAACACTTTTTTTTCAAACTGTATTCATTATTAAAGACATGATGCGGAGGAACAGCTTCTTATATGCCATCAAAAACTGGAGAATATTTCTCCTGCAAATTCTTCAATAAGGATACTTTCTTTTGAGAAACCACAACTTTTGCTTAGAATTGGGTCCTAAGCACCAAATAGGAGAAAGTTATAAATGGAGCCTGAGGTGAGTAAAATATTGACTGCTTCCCATTTAACCTTCTCACTTTATCCATTTTTTCTCTCTTTCTCCCTAAATCCCTCGATCCCTCCCTATGGGGCTCAGGGTCTTAGTGTCAGGCAGAATTCTCTTTAAGGCCTGTGCCTGTCAACCAGCTCCCACTCAGCTCAGTAACCACTAGATTCAATTACACTACAAGAGAGACCAGAAAAGATGATACTGAAATCATTATGGCCTAAATCCATCTTCTAGGAGGCTGTGTGTGTGTGTGTGTGTGTGTTGGCTTCCGTTCATTCTATGTGCAGGAGAAGTTAAATCACAAATATTTTGCAAAATACAAAATAAATGTATTCCCATACAAACAAGACTAAGTTCCCAGTGAACCTTGCAACTGCAATAATATTAGTCACCCATATACTGAGGGAGATATTAATATCTGTTTTTTAACCTGGTAAACAAATTACCTTTGGATGCTGTAACCTGCTGAGATACAGGGCAGAAGGCGATGAAAGATTAGGGATGAATTTCAGCTTTCAGAAGTGAAAAAGGCAAAGAAGAAAGACATGTAACAGATTCATCTATGTTCTACCTGACAGCGACAGAGGGCACATCAAAAAGCAGGTGCCTCTCTTTTGCTACCAGAGCCCACATCAAACACTAAGCAGCTCATTCACAGGCATAATAGGAGCTCTCAAACACTCTCTGCCAATATTATCGGAAATATGAGTGCATTCGTGTGTGTGTGTGTGTGTGCTTGTGTGTTTTAAGTTTAAGGTTTTAGAGGAAGTAATAGCCAAAAGTTGGGGGCTAAAACCATGCTGGTTTTATTTCCTCTCATCTACTCAACTGGTTATAGTGCCTGTGAGCAGCAAACACTCAATTATCCAACTGATAAAAGTCATTGACTAATCAAATAGATATACTGTATGTATAAAATAAACGAGCCAGATTTCTATTTTGGGGCAGTGTGCCACAAAACAAAAGATAATTTTAATTGAACATTAGTCACCTATAATTGTTTTAGGAACAAATAACCTCAGGTTTCTGATGATTCCTGTTACTATGCTCCTTATATATATATATATATATATATATATATATATATATACACACACACACACACTATGATGAAACACATGTGAGGTGAATGTGTATGATCCAATAATGTGTGTAATGTGTTTTGTGCAGATGTATGTGTATAGGACAGAAACAGGCATTTAAGGCAGAAGAGACTGCAGAGGAAGAGAAGCAGAAGAATACAAGTGAGGGTCAGGGGGAGTGTATGGAACCACAGGGGATGGCACACACTGGGCACACTTGAAAAGTTGTTAGTGCTGGCATTTGATATTATCACAGGGGCACTGACAGAGAGACCGACTCCTAGTGGGGGAGTGTGAGGGTCAGACAGCCGGGGGGTGTGTGTGTGTGTGTGTGTGTGTGAGGGTTTCTGGGCAGGGTTGTTCTTTAAGCCATGGATGGTCTCACAGTTGCTCAGACAGCAGCTCTGTAGTACACAGATGCACACTTAAAACATTTTGAATTTTTCGATATAGGGCTTGCTGTATAGGAGGACTACCTGTCCAGCTGAATGTGAAAAACACTTCTCAGTATGTTGGAGGCTCACTCCATCATCTCATCCAATAATGGATTTGGGTTGTGGCCCATCTGCTGTTCTATCAAAACATTATTTTTGGTGATAGTCTTCACCTCTTGTTTCCAGTCTCTGCTGCTGGCTGCCTGAGTGTGTGGATGCTGTAAATCTGGCCAGCTCATTAGCACTGACAGAGGGAATGCTAGCAGCCCACCTGCTCCCCTTCACCCTCTTTATGGCTCTACAAATTAAAACGACATTTACACACACTCTCCCCCACTCTCCCTACTGCACTGCTCACCACTCACATTGCTTCATCTGCTCACTGCTGAGCTGCATCAGGCCCACCTCAATATACTTCCTCCCCTAATGATTCTTCGGTTTAAACAACCCTAAAGCCCTTTGAGTTGTTTTCTTTGTGGCTTCTGTCAATCTGTTGTATCTGTGTGTTAAATTCCATCATTTCAATCCTTTGTCTTTCTGTCTTTACTTTTCCTCCTCTGCCATCCTTCACATCCATCACCCTTTCCCATCTTTTTCTCTGTGTGCTAAAGTTCAGCAGCACTATCTAGTAGCGTTGATTGTACGTTAACAGCCAGTTACTCTGGCATGACCAGTGAGACAGTGTGTGACAGCATGATGGAGTGATGTCGCAGTATGTTTGCTTCGCCCGCTAGAGGTCAGTTAGGGTCAAAGAGGTAATGAGGCCATAAAAATGCCGGTGTAACAAAAGTTGTGGGCAAACAGGATAAGGTGAAGAAAAGGGTAGAGGAAGGGGAAACGGGTACAATGAGGAAGAAACATTGTTCCCAAAAACTCCTACTTCCAGATGGAAGGAGGTACAAGGCTTTAATGAAAAGCTCTCCGTGTACAGATTGGACTCTGTGCTGCATTGTAATTGCAACATACAGTCATACAAATATGAATGAATTTGCTGTGTCTCATCTATAATAAAGGCACACAAACAAATAAAGTGATTGAGATTTGTGATAAAACACATTCCACCTGCATTAGTCTCGCTCTGTGGTCGCGTACAAAAGGCATGCCTTTTTATTTTGACTGTATTGTCTCATTGTGTTCACAGTGCTTAGTGTTTTAAAGATATATTACCACAACCCATTGCCTCAAATAAAAAAAGCTTGAATTTTGTAAGCACTAGGAGGGAAGGACTGACACAAGCAGTAATTCATTGAGTGATGTAAGGGAACTAACAATATGTAAGCGACTGAGGGTCAAACACAGCTCTGGTTAATGGCTTTCCGGAGGCTAAACTGAAGCGTATTGTTTGCAGAGTCTGTATGTGGACTATAAGCGTAAGTCCCACACAACTGAGCAGTGGTTGCATTGGCCTGAGAGAACCTTCCCTGTGGGTGGTCGAAAAAGCCTCGTCTTAACGGTCCTCCTTTCTCCCATTTATTTGTCTGACTTCATGGATTGGGGAGAGAAAAAGCCAGTGGCTTTGAAGATTTGGTGACGACTCAGAAAGGGCTATGTGCTCAATATAAACACAACAAAATGTGCGTTTGTGTGGAGTTCAGCCCCTTTTTGAAGTCCTCCACTCCATTCTGGCAATTACTTCTATTAAGGATTAGATGAGGGAGAGGGCGAAGAGGAGAGAGAAAGATGGAAGGAAGGGAGAGCTGAGGGAGGTAGCAGATTCAGAGAGGACCGAGAAGCCAGAGAAACAGAGAGGAGAAAAGAGATTGAGGTCTCTAATGCAATGAGTGTTTTTCTTCCAATATAGAAAGGAGGCTGTTAGCACACTCTCTAAACAGGAGCTCAAAGAAAACTCCTCAAATCGTGAGAAGATCACAGGTGCAGCAAAACACAGCTTTTCCAGGGCACCAGAGACCAAAAAAGCACTGTGAATTGTTGATGATCACCAGGAGTTGGACGTAACCACTATACATTTACTACTGCAAAAATAGTTATAACATTGAGGTGAATTTTAGTTGAGGTGAACATATAACATAACAATTGTCCTACATATGATGCTTTTTCAGTTTTCTGCAGGAAGAGGTGCCTCACAAACTCTGCATCACAAATTATTGTACTACTACTTTGGGGACATTAAGTTAATAAGTTAAATATCTTTCTGTCAGGCTTACCTCCGGGATGTTGACGGTGTAAGGCTGCCCATGGAAGGATGGAGCATTATCATTCACATCTCCAATCTGGATGTTTACGGTGTCTTTGACCACCTGAGGGAGGAAACACCTTGGTGAAGTTGTTCCAAAGCCTCCTCCACAACTTATTTATCAGAGAACTGTAGTCACTGAAAATGTGTAATACCCACACCAAGCTAAGATTCAGAGTGAAGAAAACAGGACAAGTGTGTGATAGATTACCCACGGGGGAGAGTGGGCGAAACCTCATTGTGTTTCAGTAACTAAACTGTGTTGAGTGAGACAGGTGTCAGGATGATTACATGTGAGAAAGAGTGAAATAAGGGTAAGAATGAAAGCAAGAGACTGAAAGGGAGACTGGTCGAGAGAGAAGCCATCTATGTGACATTTAGTCAGGCTGTAACCTGGTGTCGGCGCGTGACGGGAGGTGTCATAACTGTGATCACAGTGTAAATCTGTCTCTTACCTCTTGAATGTCACTCACGAAGAATTCGACCTGCATCTCTGACTTGGTCTGTTGAAGACGGAGACATGCATCAGCATAACGTTTGCATGGACATGTTAGTGCAAAAGAGCAGTGCAGATAATACAAAGACATACTGTAGAAATGCCACTCTGAACTCTCTTATTTTTCTTTTTCATGCCTCCCCGCTGAAGAGCATTGCACTTTTCACCGCTCTTTCATCATTTGATAATTTACATTCCATCTCCCATTTCAAAATTCTCCTGAGTGTCTTTTTTTTATGTACAATGCATTTGCTTTGGTAATGTGTAAACGTGTGCGTTGGTTTGGTGTTCATACCTCACGATCGAGCTGCTGTCGAAGCCAGACCACACCAGTGTCTTTGTTCACAGAGAAATACCTCATGGCCTCTTCTCCTGAAACACCATACTGGAGAGGTTCCCCCTCAGGGTCCTCTGCTTTCAGCTGGGCCACTGATGAACCTGCCAGGCAGACAGTCAACGGTCAGAATGTCTAACTACTTTTGGAGCTTTTCAAGAAACATGCCATTGTATTTCTTAACCCGATGCATTTGAATGAAACATAATTGTTACGTGCCTGAAAATCACAATTCAGCATGTTTTTTTTTAGCTGCTCCTCTCCTTTAAGTATTCTGAAAATTACCCACTAAATCCACAAAAAAAAGGAGGAAATAACTTGACCTTCAATGTCAGGGCAAAGACTGATTTAGACACCGTCCAAAAAGAACTAAAATCATGTGGGTGCAGCAAGCTGCATTTTCATGTTAAGGATAAAGATGGCATCGACACAAATCCACACTACCCTGTGCAAGGGTAGAGGGGCAAAGGGTTTTTAATTGAAGCTGCAGTGGTTCACAGGCTTCATTCGTCACAGACACTAGTGCTCAGACAGGCTGACTAATCAAACCCAGAGGTGGAGCGCCATCAGGCCTGCTTGGGCAGGGTATCGTAATGGGCTAAAGGGGAGGGTATGCCAATATCAGTCACACACAATGGGCCCCAATGGTTATGAATATGTATTATGTTCTCTTTCGACTCGCAGAACACAAACAGACACACATTTACATGTAAATGTACATCCGAGTAGAGAAGCACCAGATATTTTTTGCAGGCAGCAGCATTACTCATTGATTTCCCAAAAAGAGGAAACAGGGACCACCAGAAAGGATTAGACACTGTCCATGGTGCTGAACTGTAGCTCTGTAGAGGTGAGCTAAAAAAGTTACATGTTATAACTAAATACCTTCACCTGCCCAAACACCAACGTAACTCCATTCTACCCTAATTCTCACTTGTTCCATTAATTCTCACCATGAACACAAATCTCAATAACAGAATGTTTGCTGGGATAGGCTTCAGCTCCACCTTTCACTCTACATAGAAAAAGGAGAGTATTGCATATGACTGTATGGATGGGAGAGTTAATACGCAGATCATATACACGTGTGCGCACACACACACATACACCCCCTACAGGCTCTCGGTCAGACAATAGAGGTGAAGCCAAACTAAATCAAGCCTGTCACTTGTGCACCAAAAACCTTAACACAAAGACCAATTAGGCTTCACAATCACACACCCCTCTCGTTTTATTAATACACCCAATTTTCCTATGAAAGGGTGGCAAAAATGACTAATTAATATAACGATTTATGAACTCCTCTCATCGAGTCTAATGAGATTTATGCAAATTCAGCTTCTTTCAATATGAGTTATAATTTTGTTGAAGACGGTGCAAATTGAGCATTTTAACTCATAGTCATCAATAATAACTAACTGATTTTTTTCCTCCTCCTTCCAACCCTCTCGACTGTGGAGGAATTGTCTGCTCCATGTGGGTAGACGTACACTTGAATGAAGGATAACAAATTAATTATTATAAAATCATTCAGAGAGCAAGTCTTGTGGAAGATTAACTTCTACTCCGGAAAAAAAGAGGCAAACTTAGACTAACCCGTTAAGCATATGGGTTAGATTCTCTACTAAGGATAGCCGGCAGGCTGGAATAGGTCTACATCTGCTGAATGAGCAGATGTATATTAGATTAGGATTTTGTACTGCACTTTATGTATGAATTTGCTCCAATGACTCTTAATGTTCTTAGATTGTCAGATTTTTATTTTTGCCCAAAGTAACATATATTGACAAAATAAAATAGATGGGATTAGGTAGGTGAACATACTTTGTCCTCAAAGACAGAGTTGTCCAAGATATGGAAGAACAGTGACATTTTATTGCTAGTGTGATTATTATTCGATTTTTGACTGTATTTGTATAAATAACAGTATCTCGGCAGACCTCACACTGCAATGACACAGCTGGATTTGAATCAGCAAAATATCTCTTTAAGGCTTAATTGATCATCAATTGAAGTTAGGATTAATTTAAAGTTGATTTTAGTTTTAGAGTTAGATTAGAAAGATTTAGGATTAGAATACGTAAAAGGTAAGGGCACAAAGTGTTGAGCGTCAAGGTTGGTTAAAGCACTGCTGTAATCCCAAACATTCCTCACAAGTATTGTAAAAAGTATATATAGTGTGTGTGTGTGTGTGTGTGTGTGCGCATGTGTAGTGTAGGTATCCTTCTGGTTCTTATCTGTAACACTGTGGCACCAAGCTCTTTCCCTGACAAATGATGCTATTTAGCAGCAAGTGATGCCAGTATTACTGTTATGAATGATACAGTGCACATTAACATTGCCCCTCCTCTTCTCCTCTACTCTGCAACACTGCTCTCACGACAAGAGCGATGGGCTGGAGGAATCATCTCTCTACCTCACCTTTCTCTTTCCCATTGTCCTCTGAACCTCTCCCGCAAACTGAAATACCGAATCCTGAAGTTTCCTTCTGCATTCCGACAGTAAGGTCAAGCCAGAACAACCAAAGCAGAGCTAAATGCCACAAGCCAAGGTAAGTTAAAGACATCTGGGGGTCGAACCTCAACACTTGCCTAGCACCATACTGACCTGGTAGATTTAGAGATGGGTGTCCTCCTGTGGTTTAATAAAAAAGTGAGAGAAAGCCTACAAGACTCGCTCTGTGATAAGCAGGATACCAACATACATGCAGTTTTATTTAGCGTACAGACTCAAGTTCTGCTGGTTCCCCAACACGCCAAATATTTTTCAACAGATGTGCTGATGAAGCTCATATAGATTTGATCCATTACATATTTAAATGAGACCAATATAGAATACATACACACATATGTGGTTTGAAGCCATTTCAGGGGAAATGGGTGAAGAAGAGCCAACAATGGGAGCCAAAAGTGTAAAACATGCAGAAAAAAAGTAAGAATAGCAGAAAAAAAAAGTAAGAATAGCAGAAAAAAAAAGTAAAATTAAAGAAAAAATGAGAAATTTGGAACGTGCAGATGAGGTGAGACTTGTTAAAAGAAAGTTACAAATACACTCATCTACTCTAATGTTAGACTTCTGCATTAAGACAAAACATTGTTGTTTGAAAACGCACTGCCATAAAGCATAACAATGACAAAGCCTGGAGAAGCAAGAGACTGAAAAGTGAGGGGTAGGAGAAGAAGAAAAGTAGGAAGACTTTCTAACCTATACACAGCAGCTGCCGCATGTTTTACTCAACCTTTTAGGAAAGTCAAGGGAGCCAATGGGGGTGCTAAATCAGCTGCTGGAGGACATCAATCCCTGCTGGATCAATAGGAGTTGCGCATGTTACGGGGACTAGGCTCGGCCCTGCCCTCGGGGCCTCAGGCTTGAGACAGAAAAGAGGCTATAGGCCAAAGCCCTGTTTATTATGTTGGTGACATCTCTAGACCTCTCGTGCATCTGAGCGCTGATTCACTGGGACAGGCACTGTCAAGACTGCAATTTCACACGTTGTGAATTATAGCTTTGAATTTTCGTGCACAGAGGCTTAATGGGTATATGGGCAATGTTCAGTACGCTATCTACCAACGCAGCGGCAAAACAAAGAGAGACGACTGACTGAATCTTGATCTTTACCTGCTTTGTATAAATACTTGATGAATTGTCTTGAGGCAGTGTGCGTGAGCCTCAGGGTTGAAGCCATCCAATCAGTAGGCTGATGAGTCAGTATGATGCCACTCATGTTACCACACTGTCTATCCACTGACAAAGAGAGCCTTCAAACACATCTGCAACCCTGAGTTGAAGCCATGCTACCTCACATCAATCATTCCCATCAAAAATACTGGCTTCAACTAACTGGCAGAGTGTTGAAAGTACAGTGGCTGTATTTTCTTCTCTACTTAAAGTGCAACGTTTGTCTCTTCATGGATGTCCATGTGAGGAGAAATTGAACAGTATATTCTGTAGACCGAAGCCTTCGCATCTGTAACATATACGAGTTGTGATTCTGTGACTCTAAGCTACAATGTTGTCTACTTTTAAGCATCAGATCAGGTCTGGGATAACAGGGAGAGCGCTACAGAGGGACCACTGAAAACCAAGTCCTGCTAATGGACTGTGTGCCTTTAGAACAAAATGGGTCGGTTTCTTGTACCCAGCTTTTACAGGAAGTGAGTGTGTGTGTGTGTGTGTGTGTGTGTCTGCAACTGTTTGAATCCCTTCACTGAAAGATCTATACGGTCATAAACTGGTAGGGAATGGTGTACATTCATGCAGAAATACCACTTTGCTTTTGTTAAAATGAGAAACAGCAATATAGCTATGAACCGATGGTCATTACAGTGCAAACACACAAAATATGAGCATAGAATTTAACTTAAAGTGTAAAGTGTAGGTTAACCACCACAACCAATTAATATGTAAATAAGGTGAGAAATTAACTGTTTAGATTTCAAATACAGGCAGTCTTCCTAAAACGGTTGCTGAATTGACAATTTGCTTAAAAGTTTTCGGAGTTGAGAAGCTCCATAAAGTAACGCGACAACCAGCAGCACCTGCCCCGGCCGCTGGCTCGTCGCTCGGATAGTCTCGCTCGGACACACCGCTGTAAACCGGAGGTCTCTCAGACCGCTCTCGTAAATAAGAGGCTTTTATTTCGCAGTTGACGGATCGTTTGTTTAAATATAACAACGCAGGTCCATCATAAGATTAACAAACCTTTGGTTAACTGTCTTTTCGGGGTTAATCTCAACAAGCACCTGACAACCTCGCTGGCCAGCCATCTTTCACACACACACACACACACACACAGAGCCACAGTGCAGCAGGCAGAGGAGAGAGTGGGTCACAGAGGCAGCAGTAAAATCAGCCCACTTCGTAGCCACAAACCTCACCCAGGCACCAATCAGCCGTTTGTCCTAGTGGACCCTCTGCCCTGTTTCTGATGTACTCGTACATCCCACAAAAACACAATAGTTCACCATTTTAGCTAGGTCTCCAATATAACTGCTAGCCTACTAGCCATTAGACTAGCTAACGGTAACTCTAGTCTTGGAGTCCCTCTTATGACGTCACACCCCGCCTAGTGGAGGGAGGGGGAGTGCTTAAAACCACTGTAAAAAATACCAACTTTTCATATTATATTCAGCATTTTGTTATAAAAAGCCATACAAAACAATGGTGGGCAGCTCTAATCTTTATGTTTAATAAGCACATTGCTTAACTTCATGAAAAATTTAACCTGCAATTTACACTTTAAACTGTTAAGAAACAAGGTGGGTGGGAACTTTAGAAGGCGGTTAATGACTGAAGACTTGAACTATATGCATATATGCATATTTGTCTTGATCAGGCAGAACGCACCTCTAAGCCAAAATCCCTGCAGTGATACGAGTGTGTGACCTCGACTGTTTCAGTCAATATGGTTCATATGAAGCACTCTGGGGGTAATTCACGAGTCAGATTCCGTCAGGGGATTTAAGTAATTGTTTCAGGTTCATCCTTTTAAGAGATCTCTTGGGGGCACATGCATTAACTTGCACACTCACCTCCAGTCAAACACACGATAAATTAAACTTTCTTCTTGGTCTTCAGAAATAAGATGGAAAGGAGCTGAAATTAACTCATCGCCGCTTTCTCCGCCAGCGGTGCCGTGTGCCGCGTTAATGTCTAGAGATTCAGGCTCCGTCTGGGAAGCCAGTTGGATGTGGAAATAAACTGTGGCCAGAAACTTAATGCACGGACCTCTATTTCCATACAAAGAGAGGTGTATTTGTTCAGGGGGCATCTTTAATAGTGGAAAAGAGGATGAATGCAGATAGTTTATTTCCCTGTAGGATGAAGACAGCGATGGAGAGTGACAGTAAAGTCTTTTCCCCAGGGAGGTCAATTAGCCAGCTAGCAATAAAAAAAAATAAAAAGAAAAAAAAGGAAATAAAATAAAAAGCTCACTGATTAAGTTGGCAAGCCTTTGTTTCACGAATAAACAAATGCAACACACACAACAAATTGACAACTGCTGCAGATGAGTACAATTTACTTATACATTAGAACTGTTGTTCTTCAAAAGGAGGTTATATTTGTCTGTTGGAAAAAGCTAATTTATCTCAGAAATCCTTACATTTTAATAGCTCCTTTGAAACAAGACATTTACCAAATTCTCTTTCCTTTGTTCCTTTGTCTCTCTCATTTTCCTCTCATTTACCCCTCTCTATTTTTAACTGGCCTTCTCTTCTCTTTGTGTGTGTGTGTGTGTGTGTGTGTGCTCGCATGTGTGTTTGTGACATCAATAACCGTGATGGGGAAGAGAGCCGAAGACAAATAGTGCCCGGGGTCTGGCTTTAAGTGACTCCTGTGTTTCAACAACACACACCACGAGAGTCCTTGGGAGGCTGTGTATTAATCCAACAGATTTATGACTAAATCTGTCACGGATGAAAGGAGAACACCCTCTGCCTTTCCTTTAGCCATTCCTGTGAGAAATACACACCTCCCAGACACACGTCCTGAATGTGTGTGCGCACGCCTAAATGAATAGACTGTATGCTCTGAAACATAACATACACACATTTCTTTACATAGTTTGCAAAACACGTTATGCTCATGTGATTACATCTAAATGTTTGTCTGTGGCTGTCTACAAGTATCAAACATTTTCTGAAAGTCATCTGGTATAGATTTTAGGTTAAAGGGACACGCAAATATTTTATTCAGGGAGCTTTTGTTAATGTGAGTGAGAGTGTCAGGATAGTATGTAGTTGTCTTTTATAGAAACTGGTCTATGGCTCATGGTAGGACTTAAAAAGCCCAAATTGGAGGAGCAACATTGAGTTTATGTTTCGGTAGCTTGAAAATCAAAAACCTCTCTGTGCTTTAACCTTGTGAAAAAACAAACAAAGCAAAGATTGCAGTCTGTTTCAGTTTCACAATGATGGATGTCATCAGAAACTATACCATGAATACCATAAATGTATATTTTAAAGGCAAAGTAAAACAATTCACATAAAGTAAGACCATTAGGCAATTATGCAAATATTACAGAATAGATGTTAGTTTGGCCCTGCATGAAACATCAGTACATTTGGTTATCAAAGCATATTTGGAGTTGACTCTGCTGTCCAGATATGAATCATTCATTTGGACCGCATTTGTTCAGAGCGATGCAGCTCAGAGAAAGTGAACTGAGGAGGACGATGCGTATGATTGGATGTCCGGCCCAGGATTGGCTATCTAATACCACCAAATGGTGAAATGATGAAAACACTGAGTGACAAGGCTGTGACTAACCAGTCGCATTGCAAAAGTCAGAGGACAGTGAAGGACATTAGTGGACAGTCATCCCACGCGTTGGTGAGGAGAGGCAGACCTGTCACTGCAAATTCACACACAGCTCCGCTCACTCTCTAATCACACAGCAACGAGTTTTGCTCTTGCCATTTTCCATTCCATCGCAGTATTGCTGTTCTCCCACTCGCTCTCTCTCTCTCTTTCCTTTTTGTCATCCACTCGTCACGCTCCGTCCTGCTTGTGGAGGCCAGACAGAGGGACGCAGGCAGCGCTGATAGGAGTGGACAGCTGGCTGTGTGCTACTGAGGCTTCTGGAGTGACGGCTGAGCCAGTCTGGCCTGTCGTTGTCACAAAAGTAAATGCCCGCCCCAAACACACATGCATCCACCCCAGACCGCAACACTCCTGCCAACATGCCAACATGTCCATCAGCACTGGCACTTCGCAACGCCTGCCCAATTCCTTCCTTTTCTTTTGGTCTTGCTCTTTTCATCCAGTTCTGGCTGCTCACCTCAGTTTTAAATCCTGTTCTTATTCTGTTATTTACCTCTCTCTTTCACCCTCCCTACACTCACTCTCTCTGGCCCTCTGCTGACCTCACCAGGGATGATTATTACCCGAGAGTGAGCTAAATCATGGTCAGGTAATGGAACATGCCACCTTCATTGTGAAGGATCTCACACACTCACACACACACACACACACACACACACACACCCCCACCCACACACCTCCCTTTTGGCCTTTCCCCTTTTTCGCTCCTGTTTACATGTTTATCATTTGGCCCGTGTGTTACTGAAATATAGGGCTGATGTTGTTTCTGTCAGCCCTGCGGATGTAGGGGAATGGCAGGAGCCGGGGTCAAGAATGAGGCTGTGGCAACTCAGAGTTGACCTCCAGCCCTGGCTGTCATTGGAAGGGACAGCGTGGAGCATTGCCTCAGAAAACAAGGGCTCCTTCTCTTGACAAATCACGAATATGTGAAAGTTCTGAGAATCAGAAGTGTTTTTTTTCCCTGTTTTGGACAAGGATGAAGAAAAGGGCACGGCTGTATCTGCAAAATAAATTAAAAAAGCCCACAAAAGTCTCTAAACACGTTCTTTGAAAATTCATAACATGAATGTTAGCCACACTAGTTTGGTTTGCATTGGATGGGCTGTACTGTATGTACAGTACAATTTCAGTAATAATACGACAGTTCCCAATCAGAGATTATTTGTCACCCTCACCAAATACCTGAGAGAAGACAACAATTCAGTTTATTAGCCAAGTATTATAGCTACTGGGCCATTCCATTGCTATTAAATTTTAATATACCTATAAAAATGTGTGCTGACTAGTCTGTGTACACTGAAACAGCAATGACCGAAAAAGGAACATTTTGCATTTGAAGAACTGTAAAATATGAATGCAAAACAAGAATATGGAAATGATAGTGATGTGTCTGGTCTTACAAAGCCCCTCAGATGAACTACATCGTCATAATTTACAACCACCTATAGGCACTACATGCTAAATGGTAGACGTAGTAAGAGCAGCAGTAGTACTAGTACTAGTAGTAGAAGTATTAGTACTGCAGTGCTCGTCACCATACCCTAAGAAGCTGAAAAACTCAAACTAAAATTGAACTAATTATTACAAGGGAGCAAGAATAAATAACTTAATGAGGTTTTTTTTCTTCTGGTAAATTAAAAACAATACAAAAATGATAACGTGCCCACTTCAGGCCCTATTAAGTGGTAATAGGGTGGACTGAATTTAACAAACACTGAGTAGCATAAGTCTTTCTGCAACAAAAATGGCTTCAATAGCAAGATCAGGACTTCATATAAAGTTATCACTATAAAAAGGAGCTATAGGCTGAATCTGCATTACCAGAATGCTAACATAGATTTTTTTTTTTTAAATCTCTTCAGCAGTGCTTTGTTTCTGCAATGCTTGTGCTCAGGTTTATTTTTTCAACTCTGCTCTTCAGGAAATCAAAACAAAAAACATTGGCCGGCTTTGACTTATTCAAATCGACAGGGAAAACCCAGCAGGCGAGTCTCAAGTAGCAGATGTTGCTGCTTCAAACCAGCACGTGAACGGCTCATACAACACCACATGGTTGGTACAATCTATTACAATCTTCTGTGGCAAAATGTGAAATTTTGATACCTTGTTAAATTTTCCTCAAATGTCATTGAGAATTAGCATAACATTTGACTTGCCACCTTGGCCAAACGAGAGGCAAGGTTCAGGCTCAACAGCAAGATCCACTTGCCACTGCGAGTGGAGGTAGACAAGCATCAAGCCGTCGCTGCTACTTTATTTCCCTTTCCACAGATATCTTAGAGGTGGCATGCAGACTTGGAATATATCTGTAATAGTGTTTTCTCACCAGTCCATATGGTGCAACAGTTGTAGAATTGCACTGGGTTCCAGACGCCACACTAGCATGTCTGGTCCTGGTTGGGTCCAGCTCATCTCAGTATAGTGGACTGTCTGGCCAGGCTAGGCCAAGGCCAGCTGGACTTTATATGGGCAAAGTCACTAGTGCATCTCTATCTTCCTCATCTCTCTCTCTTGCTCACTTATGTCCATCTGCTGTGAAGTCTCGCTCACCCTCATCTCCCCCTCTGCCAATATCTATTCCCATTTCTTCATGTGTGCATCACTTCCACATCTACAGTTTCGGCCAGCTCCCTATCCATTCATCCTGCTTCTTTCCTTGCGTCCATCCCTCTCTCCCTCTCTACATTACAGTTTTGCCTGCTATAGTCCCTGCACCACTTCCTCCTGTATTTTCTACCTTTCATTTCTCTCTCCCTTGATCTCTCCCTCTTCCCAATCCTTATCCAGTCTCATTTCCCTTCTTTTGCATTTGCACTACTCTATTTCTGCCATTATTACAAATTATCAACTGTTTCCCATGAGTCAAATGGGCTGGTAGAGGTGCAGACAGCGAGGGAGACAAGAAGACAGGAGATACATGAAGAAAGGGGTAAGATGACCAGCAGAGGACTGCAATGCAGACATGCCAAAGAGAGAGAGACAGGGGGAGTAAGTTTAAGCGGCTGTGTGTTTGTGTGTGTACGTGTCCAGATTGTTTGCCACGCTGCTGCCTATATCTGATGTCCGGCTTCCGCCATTACAGCATTCTTTCATGCCGTAACACGCCACACTTGTTTTATGAATTATAAATGAACTCATTATCTGCAGCGCTGATTAGTTTCAGGTCCTAATTAGCCAAAATTAATATTGTTCCCTGACAAAGACATTGGCACTGGCAAATTGGCAATTGACCTCCTTGGTCAATCTGGAGAGAGGGGCAGAGTGACAGGGGAGGTGAGTAAGAGAGCTGGGTAATGACAGCTGCTCTGGTTGATCAGTTTTAGACTCATCCCTCCCTCCCTCCCTCTCTTTTGCACTGTCCTACACAAACTCTTCTCCCACCAAAAAGCAGCTCCTGAAAGTGGCCATATTATGCTCATTTTCAGGTCCATAATTGTATTTTGAGGTTGTACCAGAATAGGTTTACATGGTTTAATTTTCAAAAAACACCATATATTTGTTGTGCTGCACATTGCTGCAGCTCCTCTTTTCACCCTGTGTGTTCAGGTCTCTGTTTATATAAGCAACCAGGTATTTAGCGTGTTGAGTTTGTGTGGATGTGAATGCAGGAATCAGTGGAAAATGAACAGCCAGGAAAACCACAGTATCTCATAGGGAAAATGGCTGACTGAAAGTTCTAACTGTAGACAGACTACAGCACAGAGAAACAAATAGGAGAGAGAAAGAGACAAAGAACAAGAAAGTATACTCGGCAGAGAGAGAGAGAGAGAGAGAGAGAGAGAGAGAGAGAGAGAGAGAGAGAGAGAGAGAGAGAGAATAGGCAGAGACGACAGACAAGCCTGTCTTATTCCTTAAAAAATAAAAAGATCTGCGCTTTTAAGGAAGCCTGTTAAATGTCAAACACCTTCTAGGCTGGGAGATAAGAGAGAAGAGTTCAATTATACTGCACTCTCTCCACCCCACTAGTGCAAACCCACACAAACATATGAATACACACACAGCACACACAGACACACATGCCATCTCGGCCTATCACTGTGTCTACAGCTAACATGCACATATAGAACATAGAGACTTCTTCGGTATCAAAGATAGTAAGTGCAAAATGACAACATATGTATCTGTGATGAAAAGGCTATAGTTACATCACCTCACAGTGAACAGTGGTATACCGAACACATAATCAAGGGTGTGACCAGGGTGAGAGAGAGTAAATAAGTGAGTATTACACTCCAGTTGCTAATATAAGCTGACCCCGCATGTCAGCCGAAATCATTCTAAGGGTTTAAGCAAATTTGCTGTTCTAGAACTGATCAGGCTTTGCGGTAATTAAACATACTAGAATTTGGAAATACTGTTCCGTTACTGCCACAAGTTGCATCCCAGCACTTGCTGATGCAAAAGATAAGAACCTATTCAGCTAGTCTGGCCATTGGTCTTATACAAATCAGAAAATGTGTTGCATGTGAAGCTGCAATGGCTGGCAACAACGGGGTTGTGCAAAATATAGTGATTAAAGGGCTTTAAACACAGGTTCTCTCTCAGCGGCCCCACGTCTCATTTTCCAACAAATTTTCAAAACATTATGCACAACCCAGTAAGATTTTCTTTTAGCTTTCAAGTCATCTCTACTGGTCTCTGAGACCTGTAACCTTCTGACTTTAAAAGAAAATTAGCAGTTTGCCTTGACATTTCATTTTCTTTTCATTTTGTTCTAATTCCTAACATCTTCTCTTTAATTGGAATATTGGTCATTTTATTTCATAAAAACTTTGATTATGACCTGTGGAACATACAAACTGCAACCCAGATGCCCCACAGAGCGCCACAGGAAATCGTTCCTGCCTGTGGTCATTAAACTTTACAACGCCTCCCTCGGAGAGTTGAATACTCCCTCTCTGTAATCGCTCAAACACTGACAATCATTTCTCTTTTTATTGCACTTTAACACTGTACATTTGATCTTTTATATATTATTACTGTGTATTGGTTTTTAATATATATGTTAAAGTCTGGATAATATATGTTGTTTGTATATCTGGAGTTCTAACAAAAATAATTTCTGATTCTGATATATATTTGCGCTTGAGTCACGACACTAACTGCCACATGCATGTTCAAAGGGGAACAGAGAAACAGAAAAAAGCAAACCGATACATTCACACAATCACACAAACAGCAACACACACACACACACACACATATGCATTCCCCCTTCTCATTCTTACAGCTTCTCTGCTATAGAGCAGGGAGAGGTAGTCGCTGATGTGAAACATCAATTTCCAGGTTAGCTGCTCTGCGTGGCTCAGGCAGGTATCAGCCGTGACCCACCTGGGCCAGATAAGCAGCTGCAAGAAGCTGATCTGCCACCCAGCAATGCACCTCTCAGTGCTGGAGAATGGATGTGCACGCACACACACGGACACATACACATTAGTAAACAAATACTAAAACCTGAAACAATGAATTAAATGTGAGGAAAGAATGGAAAAACAGCAACACAAAAACGGCCGAATTACATTTCCAGTAAATAAATGCTGTGGTGTTTGAGAAATCACTCATTTCTCCAAATGAGGGGGAACATATACATCCCTGCATAAACACACACACATACACAATGCATGAGCACTGCTCAGGTAGAGGGTTCACCCTTTTGATACTTTAATCATTCTACTCGCTGGGATTAAACCTGAGGCGTTTCAGATAGGAGTCTTGCACACAAATACACACAAACGTAAACAAACTGAACTCTGTGACGATGCTGATAGTTCAGGGTAATAACAAAAAAAAAAAAATGGATAACTAGAGTCACCATCAAAAAAAATGTTGGGGTTCTCTTTGATTCTCTCTCTCTCTCTCTCTCTCATAGTTATAGACATATTTAATTTGAGCCTAAGCTTTATTTGGAGCCTGAAAGAGTGTATCAGTGTGTGTGATCCCATCCTCAGTTGGTCAGATAATCTAACCACAGCCACCATCACAGTGACGCATGTCAGCTCAGTGCTGGGTGCCCTGGCAGCGCTGCTCAACCTGGTGTCGTGCCACATTCCCACAGACAATTTCAATTAACTTTTACAACCCAGCGAAATATCACACACACAGCCTGAAGCTGCTCAACACGCTTCCCCTGTCTTTGTCTCCATCTCTCCATACTCTCACGCTCTGGTCATAACACCGAAAAAATGAAATAGAATAGGGAGAGATCACTACAGTGTAAAGTGTCTAAGACAGTGGGCTAGATTAGGGCTGGGTACAGAACGTCGATACTTTTATGGCAAGCAATCTGTCCTCTCTGCATATTGACACAGAGCGGAGCTCCGAGACACACACACACACACACAGTATTTTTGTTGATGTTGAAATGGATTTTAAAACATATGGTATTGGAAAAAAAGTATCGTTAGGAACCGGCATCGAATCTGAGGTATCGAAATTGGCACCGGATCGAAAGATTTTGAAGGATACCCAGCCCTAGGCTAGATTTATCAAGCCGTTTGCGCCCGTTTTCAGGCGTTAGTTGTTCGCAAAGGCTGACTTAACCGATGTGGGCTATTTACAAACGGGGCGTACTTGGGTAAAATCGCAGATGGCCTGCCACATGAGCGAGAAGAGACAAGTTGCGTTTTCAATGTGTTCGTGGCAGGGTCGTGGGGAAAGTGGGAGTTCCACCCAAAAAGGTGGGAGGATACGTGTAAAGTGCGCCTAATTATATATTCCATGCCTCTATTCTGCGGGGGGAAATTCTCCGCCTCTTAAAAGCAGGTGTAAACCAGCCGCAAGCGGGTTTCCTCGTATATGCCTCCTAGGGAAATGGCAGCAGTAATCCGAGCAAGAGGAAGATAGGCCAAGCTGAAAAGATTTTTTGCCACAAGGATCATACTTTTTCAATGGAGTGAACACGAAATCATTAAGCGTTACAGATTAAGCAGCTACAGCGCAATTTACGGTATAGTGGGCGGAGAAAGGCGGCGATTACCCGATGAACTGGATGTTTGGTAAATATGACGTAAACTGAAGTATCACAGCGTGTGCTTTCTTAAGGTTGGCCATGGCGCTGATAACGCTACATTCGCAAATGTACGTAGCTCTGGCCCAGTGTCTCTGAAGAAATCCTTAACACGTCTCACACAAGATGTTGGACCAGCTGAAGCTGAACATCAATATATCACCTCCTCGAGATGCTGTTTTAAAGGTGGACCTACAATGACTACCAAAAATGACTGCTATAAAACAGAAAACTGACTGTTAGCAGTCAGTCAAATGTGGAGATGCAAGGTCAGGGCTGGATGTACCCTCCCCTTTTTTGGGGTTATCTGTAATTCACACCAGAAGGGACGTGTCAGATGACACGTAAGCGCTACCTAAGTATCCATTCGTCCAACCCGTGCCAAATGAGATCTCTGTCACAGCCGTCACCTTTCAGCTCCTGAGGTGCTGAAAGGAGCAGCGGGACAAATTGTCTTCAATAGACATCACAAACACGGGAAACTTGAGACCGATTGTTGTAAATATAGTTGTAAATACAAGTTATCAGTTTAAAAATCATACTGTAGAGCATTTAAGATTTGAATGTTTACTAGAAAACATTCAGACTTTGAGTGCAAAAGAAAAAAATGGCGGGGGTCCCATATGACACATGACATGTTAGGACAAAGTTGAACTTTCTGTTGACTATATCTGACTGCATGAGAGAGACATTACCTAAATCACAGTCAGTGCTTAATTTGTAAAGTGGGAGGTCCCAGAGCGCAGAGGGGGGGTGGATCCAGTGACTCAAAATGGGGGTTGGAGGCAACGGAACAAAAAAAAAACAATTACACTGCCTACGTAGCTACTAAAAAAAAAAACAACGTTGTGTGTACATCAGGACAATGTTCATTTAAATATCAGGACATGCACTGCATGCACGTGGATTTTTGCTTGTTTGGGATCCGACTGGCCTATTTGAAGTTAAGCAAACTTTGTTGTCTTTTTGACACCCCCCCGAGTGAAACGAGGCTAACAGCAATCTCAACTAGCTCAAGCGCATTTGTGCCTCCGTACCTCTCCCCCCTCTGTCTTACCCTGAAAATTCACCTCAAAACGCATTGAAAATGCAAACACAAGATTTTTGTGGAACTTCAATGGGGAATAAAGACTAACAAGACAGATAACAAGATTGAACACTATACAAACAGTGATTTAATTTTTTCATTTAGGCAATTTATTTTTCATAGTGACACAGGAGGTGCTGGATCCAATAAAAAAAGGTTCCGGATCCAACGTCTGAGGTGCCGGAACACGTTCTGGCGTGTCCCGGCTCAAATTGAGCCCTGATCAGAGGGTTTCATAAAAGCATTTTTGCACAGCACAAGGGCTGTGGGTTTTACTGTGACACACCTGCAGGAACTGTTCAGATTCAGTGCTGGAGAGAAACTTAGGACATGTAGTCAAGGACTGTACTTTGAGGGAATCGTAATTTAAGCACTTAAACGCTTTCCATTTCTATAGTAGTGTGTAGTTACTAGGGCTGGGTATTGTTCAAAATCTTTCGATCCAATTTCGATACCTCAGTTTCGATGCCGGTTCCTAACTATACTTTTTTTCGACACCATACGTTTTAAAATCAACAAAAATACATTAAACACAAAGCTTTTATTTTTCACCTTAATTGTTAATCAAAACAGTTATCAAAATGAAAACATTCTGGTAAAACTGCTCATTCAGAGTAACATTATTAAAAGTGCCTTGCAAGCTCAGCCTGTCAGTCAGTCATCAGGGCAGAGAAACCACTGTTGTGCCTGCTTATCTAAGAGGAAGTGTAACGTCAACAGCACAGCGACCGCTTTCGGCTCGACTGCAGACAGTTTACTCCGTCCGCACCTCTCCGTGTGTGTGTGTGTGTGTGTGTGTGTGTGTGTGTGTGTGTGTGTGTGTGTGTGTGTGTGTGTGTGTGTGTGTGTGTGTGTGTGTGTGTGTGTGTGTGTGTGTGTGTGTGTCGGTCGGAGCGCTGCTCTGTATCAATATGCAGAAAGGACAGATTGCTAGCGCTTACGCGCTCAGACGCTTTTGGAACCGAAATTTGGCACCGAAATAAATAATTTTATCGATACTCATAGGATTTTTCGGTGCCATATAACTATCGACGTTCGTTACCCAGCCCTAGTAGTTACATGAAACTCCACTACATTTATTTGACAGCTATAGTTACTTTCTACTTTTCAAATTAAGAAACATTTTTAAATATAATACAAATGCATCACACCGATGTATTGTCATTGATTGAGCTACCCAGCAATATAAAAGTAGGGGTGCAACGGACCACAAAACTCACGGTTCGGATCACGGTTTTAGGTCACGGATCGAATAAAATAAAATAAATAAAAACTACCAACTGTCGCTGATACGAAGCTCCGTAGCCTTCGTCTTTTTTCGAGCTCTTCCGCTGCTCCAGTAGCCATGATCGTCTCTATCAACTGATTTTAACATGCCCTGTTCACGTCACCAGAAAATAAACTGCGTTGCCTGTATCTTTTCACGTCAACCCTGCCATAGAGACTCATCAGCTTACTTTAAATAACAGCAACAGTAAAAATGTATTTCACACCATTATTCTGATTAAACTTTGCAATTAATCCGCGGTTCACATGCATTCCGAATCGTGAGTGTTGATCCGTACGTACCATGGATCAGCTTTGGTAAACCACTAATATAAAGTTATATGAATTTTTACTTTAATATTAACAATAGTAGGTACTTTTACTAGTACTAATACTGAGTTACATGTTGTTGCTAATACATCTGTAATTCTACCCAAGTACCAAGATTTAAACTGCATTTTACACTGTGGTATTGCTATTTTTTAAGAAAATGAAAACGAGTTGGGTTACATTTTTATTTTTCCATGTTTTATTTTTCCTGAAGGAGTAAACTACAGAAATTTGACACTGGGATAAATCAAGGCAAAGTTGTTTAAATGTCACTTATAAAAAAAAATGTTTTCCTTTACTGCAGTTAAGTGAGCTGACTTGTTCTGCCTATTTTCTTTAGAAATTTCTTGAAACGTGAAGCTGAGTATGGAATTTTTTTTTACCTTGTTACAATTATATACAATTCAAGGCTGCATATGCAACATTTATTTGTTAAATAAACATTTTTCTGCAGTGCAGGCAGAAAAGAAAGACTGAAAGTGGGATAGCTAGGAAACAAAGAAGATTAGGGAAAAGTGAGGAAATTAAAAGTACGAGCAAGATGCTTAGCATTTGTGGAAGCTCAGATGCAATGTTGCAATGAGAGAGCAGAGTGTTTGAGTGTTTGCATGGGCCATAATAACACTAACACGTCACGTGCTGGTTAAGTGCAGACAATATAGCGCAGCACAGCGTCATGATGGATGGTGTGTTTGCAGACACCACTGAACCGTGGACCCCATTATTTCCTGGGGGAGGAAGGGGGAGCAAGGCACCACGGGGAGAGATAAGGGATGATTGACTAAACCAAAACAGAGGTCCCCCATGAATGGCAGTGTTTCTGGCATTATTGGGAAGCCATTGTGGGATTCAATGCAACAGCTCAACGACAGCAGAGAGCTGTCACTGGAAGAAAGAAGATCAAGTGTATCCCCTTCCTAAAGTGAGGTAGAGGAGGACTCTTCATGTGGAGAGAAAAACTACCAGTCATTAAGAATATCTCCCGGACACGTTGGGACTCATCTCCCGCTGAGATCAGGTTGTTCAAACCTCAACAGAGAGGAATACTTCACTTCTGCAGCTGCTACTGGAGATAGGATTTATAAAACTAAGACACACACGCACTCTCACTCTAATGCACACAGCACATCCGCCAACTCAACTCATGAACAGTGACAGATACAACGGCAGTTGCCAGAAATGCAGAAAGGACACACACACACACACACACACACACACACACACACACACACTTCTAATTTGCCTAAATGAGAGCTGAAATCGGGAGCATAAACAGACCTCTGTGCTGCACTGCTCACAGTCAGACAGTAACAAATATCTAGAGCACATATCCTGCAAGGGACAGCCCTGGATACCAGCCAACCCAAAAACACTGAATCAACTCTCAAAGGCACGCTCCTTCTTCTCCTGACAATACCCTGATTACACTTTATTTTATCACCACTCATCTTTCTTTTATTGCTCTTTTTATGCTTCTGTTTCTGGTCTGGATTATCTGGACTGTAGAGACAAAAGACTGGCAAGATATTCTTGGAGGTCTTCTAGACTTCTGCGAAACAATGTGCCAGTGTCGTGAGGTCATTTCAGATAGTTAATATATCAAAAAAGAAATGAAGGGTTCACACTTATTCAGAATGCTTTAAGACAATGTTTACTGATGAGGAATCCTCAAACATTTAGGGGAAGGGTAGAGATGTTTCAGCTTTAAGCCCTTGGAAGCATAGCCATTGTCCTCCCCACTTTTTCTGCGTCTGTTTTTCTTATGTTTAGATGTCAGAGGGGATGGCCAGGACCCTTTGCTTTTTTTATATATTGTTCGCTTTAGTTGACGAACCCATTCTGAACACTACCTTCACTACTTTTTCTTAATGCAAATTAACTTGTGACAAATAATGCAACCCTGTCTCCTAAACTAAACTGCATTCTCAATTATGTTTCACGAGAAATGTTTTTTCTCCCAGATAATGTTTGTTTCAACATGTCGTACCAGCTTATTTACGTAAGTCAACATTGACTTTTTGTTCCACACTGGACACCAACAGTGGCCTTCTGGGGGAAAGTCCTGTGGTTTTTTGACCCATGCGCATACTTTGATTAGAAACGTTTTGTGATACTTTGTTAAAAACAAACTGTAACCTGGGAGAAAATACATATCCCTCAAAACGTAGATGAGAATGCAGTTTAGTTGTATGGACACGTAATTTTTAGAAGACAGAATGAGTCCAAGAGCAATAATCAACCACATAATCAACCACATATATTTAGTTTAAAAAAAAAAAAAAAAAAAAGAGTATTTCTGATGAATTGTATATTACTACATCTATGTAATGGGAAGAGCAGGTATGGTCACAAACTTAAAATAATGACTTTAGTGTAAATTCACACTTTATTTTCTGTTACTATAACATGTGTTGGTAATCATGTTCATTGTTGCTTTCCCCAAAATACCACATGCCCATATAAATACCATTGCATATAAATGTTACACATATTGTTAAGTGTACACCTCCCACAGGAGCTGCTGGTGGACTTTTACCTTGCCACCACCGAGAGCCTCCTGATCTATGCAGTGTGGTAGCTACAGCAGCTGCACTGGGGAAGACCTGCGAGATCTGCAGCGGTGGGTGAAGGCGGCTCAGCAAGTCATCAGTCCTACACTGCCACCTCTGAAGGCCAATTACACTGGCTGACTACAAAAGAAAGCCAGCCGTATCATAGAAGACCTGTCCCACCCTGGACACTGATCGGTTTGCCTCCCTCCCCTCTGGAAGAAGACAGGACAATCAAAAGCACCACAAACAGACTGAAAAACAGCTTCTACACAAGAGCTACTACTACCCACTATACATTTTACCATCATATTGCACATACAGTACTGCCATATATGATGCCACTTAACCAACATTGTACCGTTTAGGACACTAATTTTTATCTTGTTTTTGTATATATTTTGCTTTAATTTCTTTTTGACTTTATTCACTATTACTTATTTGAATTTTATTATCTAATTTACTGTACTTTGATGTTTTACTATTTACTTTACGTTTTACTTTAACATACAACATTCTTGTTGCACACTGCTGAAGAGCTGCTAAACAGATTTTCATTGTTCTAAGCACAATGACAATAAAAATCTATTTTATATGCTTAGTCTGATCACGGTCATAATGACTTTCAAATTCAGATACACATTTAACTTCACATTCCTAATCTCAGTACACATTTGCACATGCAATATTTTCAATATTAGTTTGTTTTCCTATAAAGGACATTTTGTAATTAGCTCTACATGGGTTGAAATGGAGAATTAGCAAATGGTGCAACAGGCAAAATCTATTGATGTTAGTTCATGTCAAATGTTTCAGTTTAAGTGCTTAGGTGAAAGAGAACTTTTAATCTGACTTGTGGTATACAGCTCATTGATGAAGCAGACCATAGCCAAATACAGAGCCAATAGTCTACACATGCTTAGGTCTCCTCCACAGTTATGTGCAAATCAGCTGGTATGGTCAGTGAGTTGCACCGGGAGAGGCAGCCTGGTAAGGAGGCCATTGGTAATTGTCTGGCCAATCATTTGATCAGCAGCAAAACGGAGCCAAGTATTACTAACACGGAGTCAAATATGTATTTCCCAATACCAAACACACCAACATCTTGAGCAGGAGAAAAGCCTCAAAGAAGCATTCATGTTCATCTTGTAGTGTTTAACATTACATTAAAAAGCAGCCCTCAATGCCATGATAGGGGGTTATAAAGCAACTGATTTATCTTCCAAATAAACTTTAACAAAAGATAGCAATTTGCACACTTAGTCAATACACTTAAACATGTATGTGTTAATCCACAAAGCAGTCACATATTTAGTCATAGGATGACTTAAGAATGTGTTGATTAATATATCATTAAGACAATACAATAGCTAGCAATAGTGATGAATACTGCTTTGTACACACACATGCACCATGAAGGAGTGTGTCCGGAGGAAGTGTTGACAAGCCATAGTTAATGTAGTGTGCTAGGCAGCTGACAGTAGGAAATGGCTGGAGAGAGAGTACACAGACATTATCAACACGTTTAGGGGAAGGCTTTAATAAGTCGTTCCTTGGGGCTACTTCCTGCCCCTTAATTATTATTGAATTAGGAATGCCACGGAGCTAATTAAAAGTGTAAGGTATTTACTGTGGCAGTAGTGTAGAAGAATGTGAGGGAGCGGAGGAGAACAAGTGAAAAAAAAGAGAGCAAAGAAATTCAGAGAGAAGGTGGATATTTTGTTTTACTGCGTCTTAGCCTTAGCTAAACTTCATGTAAATACATGTAATCAGACAGCGAGGCCTTATGCTCGATTGGCACAAACTACAAGACATACACAAACCATCCCAGCAGAGTGTGGCAGTTTCTATTTGAACAAATGTGTTGTGTTCTTTCCACAAGTTAATTACTCAGTAGAGAGCTTAATCTGCCGAATCAGGGCAAAGTGGATTAGGAGATGAGAGTGTTTAATCAAAGTGTTCTCAGTCTAATTACACATCCCATTTCCTGACACAACACACACTGTTATCTGCCACTGCGTTTAAACATCAGCTCCTCTGTTTAGCTGCCCCCCCTAAGAGTGAATGATCCCACTGCCTGGATGTGACAAAAAAAAAAAAAAAAGCATCAAACATAAACACATCCATGCATACATGCACTAAATGGACATACTCATGCATACACAGACATGCAGAGAATTAACATGAATAGGGTGAGAATTTTGTTCAAAAAACGAAATGAACTATTCATCTTGTCAATAATAAAATAAATTATCTTAGGCATTGTATCACTGCAGTGTACAGCAGACCACTAATGTAGCCTAATCACGCATCACAGGCATCATTCATACGAGTGGGGACTAAATATTCCTTTTAGGTTTAGTCCATGTAACAAACTGAGGGTGTTGTGTTTGCCGGCAAGAAAGACAATGAAAACTGTACCGGACTCAGTGGTAAAGAACAGTATATATGTCAGAGTTGTGAGTTCACACAGAGTGAGGGCCTTCTCCCATTGTATTACACATGGTCCGACAACACACATCTGTCTGCAGTAGCATCTTCGTGCCGGTTCCTGAACCAAACCCCTTGCTGGTGAGAGGGGGAGAGGAGCAGTGCAGTCTTAGATCAAATATCCATGGTGTTTGGATGTGTTCCCTTAGCTCTGATAAATAGTCATGCTCCTGTCTGCCTTACAGAGCCGAGGCTACTGGCTCGGAGGCATTGAGCTTAAGTCACTGATCTGCTGCCTAGACAAGGCCAGGTAGTGTTGGGAGTGTGTGCACATGCATGCAGACCAGTTTTAACTTCAAGAAGTCTGCATTGCTCATCTCCATAATACAGTATAAATGCTCTTATTGTGCATGTGTCACTCAATTGGTTCTTACGCAGACTGCCTCTTGGTATCACTTCACACAACAAGACCAAGCCCAACAACCTCCATGGTAACTGAATGTGACCAATCAGAGTGGCTGTGGAAACCTGATCACTGGGCTCAAGTCATGCAGTTTGGCAGGTGTTCATTAATGTTCATCACATTTGTGGTAAAATGACAGCCTAATGAAGTACAGAGGAATGCATAAAGTTTTGAATATGATTAAACCGCCTCCATTGTGCTCTGAATGCACACCTTAACAATTCTTTATTCTTTGCACAATCGTTGCACTGAACCTTGAGATTAGACAATATGTATTTTCAATCTAGCCTTTATTCAAATGAAGAGTAAGAGCGATGTCAGCATTGAAATTGCCGCCAGTCCACACCAGTGTGCTGGATGAAGTAATCTTGAGTTTTTGTGAGGAAACGTGTCACATCCTCTATTCCTCTAACACACACACACACACACACACACACACACACATTGTGGCTTGCAGGTGCCTGTGTGTTCATGAATTGGAGGGCCTCCTAGAAGAGGACATCTGCTGAGCTAATAAACAATAATCTTGACAAATTGTCACTGTCCGATCAGTCAGCCCGCCCTCATCATCACACCACTGAAGAAGCCATCACAGGCCGAGCCAGGGGCATGACTGACAGCTCTCTAGACCAGTGGAAGGCGTTGCTGGACCGAAGCCCAGCTGCCTGAGGAGAGGACACAATGATTCATGGCCAGAGGGCAACCTGCACAGAGTGGTTAGGGAAATTAGCAACGCCACCCACCAACATATCCATGCCCTTCACTGGTTAGAACACAAGCTGACTGAATGAAGAGCTGGCCTTGTGCCAAAACCCGCTTAGTGCTGTTGGACAAAGATGCCAAATCAGGCAACTATGAGGGCAATGATGTTTGGGGTCATGATGATGATGATGATTTACTGTAGGCTCAGTGGGACACTGTAACCTTCCCTGGCTGCAGTACAAAACACACAACTATGACGACGACGATGGAGATGATGCTGAAGGTGATAGTGACTGGGACAGTGTTAACGAGGGAGGTATGGTGGTGTATTTAAACTTCCATGACCCCAAGAAAAATGTGACAAAAAGGGAAACATTATTAGGTTGTCTGGGCCTGAGACAAGCGGCTCTGAGGGTGTAGACACGGAAGTGAACACTATGACTTAGACTAGTAGTGCTGACAGACTGGCAGAGTGTAAAGGTCATGTGATAAAAAATAATAAAACTTCTAGAAAATCAATCTTGGATTTTAATTCCAAGCCAGTGACACCTTCAACGATTATGAAAAGCCAGACATCTTCAGATTGCCCTGTCAATCACTGAAACCAACAGAAATGACAAAAATAAATAATGAGGGGGAATAATAGATCCAGGAGAAATCGGACTCGACCGTGTCTGGTGTTTATACCGTAACCCACAACCGCCCCCAACAGCAGTGGGACACAACATATAAGCAAGCTTATAATAACAACATGGAGATATCAAATCCATCCAGACATCAACACCAGCATGTGAAAAATCCAAAGAATCCGAGGTTTCTTTTGTTCCAGCTATATATTGTGGAGAATCACTCAGACAACAAGGCTCTGGGGTTTCCTTCTCATCACACAGACAAACACACTGCACACATAGAAACACATACACCCGTCCTGATAGGACATCCATTGCAATCACTGTCAGTGTCTTTTATGACATATCTCACTTTCTCAGTTTATATTCAGGGAATACAAGGACATACCATTTCTGTGCAGTAAAGTTGAGAACGCAATCCGCAAAACACAGCTTTACTGTACTTTCTTTATACAATGTATCAAACACAACATGCTGACACTCCACAGAGACTCACCGACGGGCATATCTTCATAGATGAGAAGGTACGTCGAGAAGAAGTAGTTCATGAAGCGTGGTGGCTGGTTGGAGCCTGTGAGAAAGAGAGACAAAAGAATGGTAATTCAAATAATGTCATGGAACGTTCTATTGAGATTAGGCTTTTCATGATGTTGTTAAAGTGATAAACTGTTAGATTTCCATTTATATATAATCTCCATTTTAGGTCTACTAAGACTAGTATTGGAATAATGCCAGAATTCTTCCACAGATCAGGAACAACTGCAGTCTAGTCTAGAGCCGAAAGCCTATAAGCCTTCTAAAACTTACTACTAGACTGAAAGTTTTAATAAATGTTGTTCTTGCTTTTTCACCTTCCCAGCAGCAGCAACAACAGCAGTTTATTTGAAATCATACAGTGGTGCCGAGCACTCAACATTTGTTAAGTGATCTTTAGGAAGTACAGGTAGAAATGCACTGATGCTGATGCCAGTGAACAAACTCTTGTTCCATTGTTTAATTCGTACAGACAGTTTTCAGTTTACACTGGGTAGCTAAACATTTTGATTTGAATACTTAGTACATTTCCCTGCTTGGTACTATTTGTTTTGGCCTTTTGGTAACACAGGCAACTCTTTAAATCCACTACTGTCAGCTGTCCAAGCTGGTGCAGCTCTGAATATAATACAGGCATTGTAATGTAAATGGGTCACTGGCTTTTACTTTTTCTTAGGAAACTGGCTAAATACTAGGTTAAGAAGCAGCCGACTGTACTCTTCTACAAATCCTTTATAAAATCCATCCTTACATTCTTTTTAATCTTTTAGCTTGGAAGCTTAAATGTAAAATGGACACATGGGAAGAACCATCAACACGAGGCCGGAAACAACAGCTGCGGTGAGTTGCTCAAAAACTTTTTTAGTAAATCTGTGTACACAAACAATGTTGTCAATGCTTGCGTTAAGGTGTAGAGCTCCTGGTGATACTTGAAGCAAAGTTTCATGTTGTGTCGAGCCTTCTTAGTATTTCGAAAATAGCTATTTTGAGACTAGCATGAGAGTGCCCCTAACACTCCAATTCAAAAGGCCATTTGACCCAAAAACGAGAATACGGTGAATCTTAAAAGTGGCGATTCAGTCCTACTTATGCTTTTAAACTAAAGTTTGACTCACGTACATTCACAAATATACCCTAGGTTGCATTTTGGCGAGAGTTACGCTTTAACTTGAATAAAATGTTACATGATCATTCTTGCCTCTAGACTCCATGAAAACAATTCAACAACATGGTCAAAAAAGTGAGCTTCTTCAAATTAAAGTTTACAATCTGAGTGCTGTGATCAAGAGGGATAAAATCAAAAAAAAGGTTGAACATTCATTACCTGCATATGTTTGTGTTAGCATTTTCAACAACTATACAAAGTAGGGCTGCCCCCTGAAAGTCGAAGGTTTGAATCATCAGTCCGAGACCACTCAGCAGACTGATTCTTCAAGTTGAGCAGGTCACGCTGCTCTCCTGGGTAAAAATCATTCCACTACGTAAAGTCCTCCCGTCCACATCGTAAAGATGTGTGCAACAGGTACAGGCAGCTGTGGACCCAAACCACCATGAAGCTGCTCGGAGGAAGAGAGGCTTTGCCTGGTCAGGCTCCGAGATAAAGTGATCTTCTTTTTTCTGCCTTCTGCTTCGAAGTGGTGAATTTACAGCTCACACAAACTTAAGATATAGTCTATGGCTTTCGTTTAATTTCTATCACGGGAAAAGAAATTGTTGCGCATTTCCGATCAGTTGTTGGCGTAGTTAGCACGCATTGGCTCGGAGGGCTAAATTGGCTTGGTTACTATGTTACATGAACATCGCGGTCAACCTGAATGTTCCGCTAAACCCCGTTCAAAAGTCTGGTAGTTCAGTAAAGCGTTGCTCGATAGTCTAAATGAAAAGAAACCAAATGAATAGTTGTATATTTGTATTGAACAGCCAAATCTGGTTTAGGGCCTGTTTAAGGGTTAATATTCTGCTGTGTTTGGGCATGGTTCTGCGGCGTCAAAAGGCAGTGTGATACAAGCTGTTTAGTCGGGAAGATCAGGGAACAAAGCTGATGGCCTTTGATCAGATGAGCTGCGTGGCAGACCACAGGAACACTGGAGCGAGAGAAGGGGAGGCCAGTCTGTTTGAAGTGAGAGCGCTTGATAGAGTGAATCAGCGCTTTGAACGGGAAAGACTTTCATGCAGTCATGTGCCTGCCTGTACGGAAGTGGGTTCCAAGAACATGGCAGCGTGTTTCACTGGATAGGGCTAGCTCCAGTCCATACCTGCCGTTTATTTACTGCGAGGCTCTGCACTTGGATGGTGGAATGCAGATAGATCACAGCCTCTAAATAATCACAGCCATGCTCATCAATCCAATTTGTTGGATCAGGAAGGTAATGCTCAAGGAGAAGTACATGGTCAGTGTGCCCATCATGGAATGCCGTTTCATTATTCATGTATTTGTTTATGTATTTATTCATTTATTTAATATTGAATAAAACGGCATTCCATAGCCAATGGGTTAGTTAGTGAAAGCAAGGGAGAGGGAGAGGAAGAAGGTGGAAAACATCGAAAGTAAAGACAAGGTGGGAGGTGAGGACACCAGAGATATATATAAAAAAAAGAAGACTTTATTAACTTGTGCTTGATGGAAAGAGGTTGTGGCATTCACTTAATAACTTTCCCCGGTGCTTCAGCACTGCGTGTGATTGGAGATGTCTCATGCCTGTCACTGGGAGACAGTTACCAGGGGTCCGTTTCAGAAAGCAGGTTTAGTGAAAACTCTGAGTTTGTTAACCCCGAGATGAAGGAAACTCTGGGTTTTCTGTTTAAGAAAGGGAGGTTAATCAAAGCTGAGAGAGAGGGGGAACTCTAGTGATGGCCAAATGAGGCTCTGTGAACAATTTTCTCTTTTTAACGAGCCCACTAGATGGGGCTCTCTCTTCAACAAAGGGTTGGAAACGCACTGAATTGCCATTCCTTTAACCTTTTTCTTGGAACAGAGAGCGCCATCTGGTGAGCTCAGAAAATAAAGAAAATGGTTCACGAAGGTTCCTTTGACCATCACTAGGTAACTCCAGCCTGTTTCAGAAAGAGAGGTAACTTAACCTCAGAGTCCGTTACTATGGTAACTGAGTCTGTGAAATCATTCAGTCTGTATCAGGCGCATTTTAGCGCAGTTTGTTATCAGCATGAATGAAAAAACATGTTGGTTTATTAACTGTGTTAGGCAGACTATGAAACGTTTTTTTTTCTCAAAACATGGCATGTCTTTTTGTCGAGGATCCCGTTGATGAAGAAGCTGTATTACTTCGCAGGGTGTTAAACATAGAGGATGATATTGAGGCCCCGCCTATAGATGTATTTTTATTTCCAGATACTAGCCTACTTATTTGAGCGGTATCTTTTTTCTTCCCAGTCTATGCAGTTCTGTAACCTACATAACCTTATCCGTCCTCATATCACTAACGTCACCCATCATGGACATGCTCTACATCCCAGCACATTCTTTGTGTCATATTACGTTTTTTTGCAAATGGCAGTTTTCTTTACAACAATGGTGATGTGGAGCATGTTAGTAAAGCCACTGTATAGCAAAGCGGCGTCAGAAGAGTGTGACTCACTCTGAAACATTTTTTTTTATGTTTTTGTAGTGTTCCCTGGACACAAACCAGTAAAAACCATTAAAAAGGACTTCCACAGTATTGCAGGTGAATGATGTAAACCCTTTGAAATAAAGATTATGAATTATAATTCTGTTAATGATGGTGCTGCAGCCTCAGAATGGGATTAGTAGGCCTAGGACTTTTTCGGGATTGCACCTAAATGAAATAGATTATAGGTTCAATACCATTTCACCTGTAATATTATACTTATGATTAAATATGATAGTAACACAATATATTGGAACTTACGCATTTACTCTTGTCTTATCCATCTATTGTAACTCTCTACTGTATCGATCCATCTATCTATCCATCTATCTATCCATCCATCCATCTATCCTATCTATCGTATCTATCGTCAGTGTTGTGCCTGAACGCGTTCATTGAACGATAGTTCATGAACGATAGTTCATGAACTCGTTCATATCTTGGGCAAACATGAACTGAACGTACTGTATTACTGCCTGATGAACGTTACTGTGAACTCGTTCATTCTGGTGTCTGTGAACGGCACGCTCTCTCAGTTTTACTTCGTTCAATAGGGTGCCAGATTTCTAAAGAGCCTTCCAGGCGAAAAGCCGGCTAAAACACACCGTAAACAGGCCTTAATATGTAGCGGAAAAAACACCCAATCTGGCAACACCAGCCACCAGTGTCACAACGCCGCATGCGTCATCAAAACAAAAAGTAGCGTGGAGGCGACAGCAGCAAGGAGGCGTCGTATGATCATTTAAACGGGTTTTATGACAAGGTCAGTGAGGATGGGAAAAATCTTACATTTCTGTGCAAACTTCAGTCACATCCACAGCCATCCTGAAACGGCACATATGAAGATGAAATCTGACGCATAGTTTTAGTGTTAAACCTGATAAAATAATTGCTGTCTGTGGTTCTAGGCAATAATTTTGAAAAATAATAGCTCGCAGCAAAATATGGAAAAAAAGAACTATTAAGTACTTCATTTTAGGAACTGTGAACTTAGTTCAACATTTTGAAGTATGAACTGAACTAGTTCATGTAGAAAGTGAACTTTCCCAACACTCTCTATCGTATCTATCGTATCTATCATCCATCGATCCATCGTATCTATCCATCGTATCTATCTACCGTATCTATGGTATCTATCTATCCATCATATCTATCTATTGGTGTCTCTCTCTTGCCCTCACAGAGACACCCTCAGCAAGGAGGCAAATACTTTAAGGTAGTAGCAAGACACACAAGGTGTGTGTGTGAAGAGTGAGAAATGACAGTGATAGAATGTGAAAAAATAAATAGACCATGTACAGGGCTGAAAGGAAAAGGTGTACGTAAGTCAAGAAAAGGTAAGGGAATACATCATGTGTGGAAAAATCCTTTCAAGCAGTTAATAATGAAGAACAGAGGAAGAAGTGGATGAGATTATGAAAAAAAATAATAATACTTTGCTTCTCTTACTGTAGCCTGAAATAATTATATTTTACCAAGTCACTGATAAAGACATAAGAAAAAACATACTTATTCATAATCCTCTATTTGACTAACAAAAGGTAAATTTATAGTTAGTACATGTTGATGCCACAGTGATATTTTTAAACCCTTGTTCAGGAAAGTTTGGCTGACTGAACACACTCCTTCAATTATTCAGTTTCAAATTCACACTGTTGCACGTATTCACAAAAATAGCTGCTGAGTAAAAACTACTTTTTGCCACTGAGAAGCTACACTGGTGCATTGAAAGGTATGCACTGCACCACAAGTTTATGGTCATTTTATAAATGATGCAGCATCATTATAAATTAACACATAAATCAAGGAGGACTCACCTTCACAGAAAGAGTGGAAAATGAGAAAGGGAAGGAGGAGCTTGGCAAATGTCATCCTGCCGCCTAAACCCACACTCCACGACATCACCTGCACCTGATGGAGCACACACAAACACAGAATACTGTAGAGTCACACAACTGTTTGGTTAGCCGATTATCCACATTGCATTCTGAGCCTAGAAACATAATGTCCAGAGATATTTCAGCTCCTTTATGTTAGGTGATTACCGTGTAAGTGAGTAGGAGATGTGATCAGTGTAATTAGGGGACAGAAAAAAGATCTGCTGCACGGCATGCTTCGAGCAGGTGTTTCCTTTCTGTGTGTGTATGTGTGTCTGTGTGTGTGTGTGTGTGTGTCTGCTTGAGGGGGTGGGGTGTTGAAGTCAAATTCACAGCAACGGCTCAATTACAGTACACACTGTTTTATTAACCATACTTACGACGTTGCAGTGACAAAAACAAAAGTCTTGTGCGGCAAAAACCAAAACCAAGGGTAAATAAAACTTTTTAAGCAGACTGATCTCATAAAGTGGGGTAGGTAGGACACGCCAATTCCTATGCCATTTTGGCGCGTTATCGAGACGCATAATGGCTTTTTAGCGTGTTTATCAATGTCATTCGGCCACCATTGACCTACATTACGTGTGAATTTTCGCCATAGCGAGAAGTATGAAAGGAGGTTGGTTGGGGTGGCGGATGGGTTACATCCCGCATGTGGCATTTTTGAAACGCTTCTTTTTTTTTCTTTTTTAAGCATTTCCCCATTGTTTCTTTCCTAAACCCAATCTTTTGTTGTTGTCCTAAGCGCTTTTTTTGTGTTTTTTTTGGCGACGCCACGTGGTGTGTATGTTTACAGCCGCTGTATACAGCATAGACATACACGTGGATAGCTCAAAATGCTTCCAGATAACACGCCATTTGGCTTAAGGAAAGTGGCGTGTATGGTTACGCAACGTCATGATGCCATGTTGTTTTTAATATGCGCATGGCGCCGCTTCAATGAGCCAATTCTAAAGGGCAAAATTGATAAATAATGGAACTCAACATGTGGCAAGCACAATTAAGATTGTCAGTGTATTCATGGTCAGGTTGATTGTTTAGAGGCTTTTCCCATCAATGTTGCTGGAAAGAGAGCAGTAAAGACATGTCTATTAACTACCCAGAATTATCAGTGACTGTCTATATCTTAAACTTACAGACATTCTGATAAAAAGGTAAACACTCGTCCGAGCCGACACATTCAAAATCGAGTATTGGTCTTCTGTTGCGTGAGGTTTCCTGTCCCTCCCCCATCTCATTTGTTCCCTCACTTTACACTGTCATCACTTGTCCCAGCAAGGTCTCACTGTTAAACTGCTAAACAAACTACAGAAACCAATGTGATATGCAAAAAAATACAATGTTGCTGCTTGCTGTCCTTTCACTGTGGTGCTGTTAGATACACAGTATGTGGTTCAATCAAATTAGACAAAGCAGCTGAAATTTACAGGTGAGTGAAAAAGAGACTCAAGGTTAAGAATAGGCTGTCATTGCTTATTGTGTGTGTGTGTGTGTGTATATATATATATATATATATATATATATATATATATATGTGTGTGTGTGTGTATATTAGCGGTGTATGTATGTCAGTTTGAATAAGCACATTTGTTTTCATTTGGAATCTTGTTTCCTCAGCATTATTGCATTTCACTTTCACAATGCAACCTGCATGTCTTTCTCTGCTCCTTTTTTTCCCCTATTCCTTCCTCATTTTCCTTTTCCCTTCCTTCTTTGCTTATACACCTTAATTCCTTCTCCCCTCTCATACCCTTTCCTCACTCATTATCCTCTCCGATACAGCTGTGGTCCTCTAGTTGAGGGTATTATCTTGATTCAATGGGAAGCTAGATAGGACGCTGATGACAACAGCCTAAACAGATTACACATGTCCACAACATACTATATGTCCTTTTCCTGGACAAAGCAAAATCACTCCCTTTTGTATCCTATGATATACTTAAAGTTTGTATCAATGACACACCTAAGGTAGCATGACTTGGACACCCTGGAGCACTTTGAATAGCCAAATACGCAGTTAATCAAACCCAGTAACTACAACACCACAAGCTACAAGACCTAAGGGCTAAATCTCCGTGTTTCCTGTGTTCCTCTTTGATGCTCGGTTAGAGTTGATCAGTCTGGATGAGGACAATCAATAAAGCCCATTCCAGCTCTCCACACTGAAAGAAATTCTATAAAATTGCATAGAGAAGTGAACAAGCCATTTAAGTCTCCCGTTTAAAAAAAAATTTAAAAAAAGTCCCCTTTGCAGAATAAAAACACATCGTTAAAAAAGTTGTAGTTGCTCTTCTAAACAGAAATCAGACCATGCGCTATTGATTTTCTTATGGGAAACACAAATGTCCACAAAGTGATAGAAAATATCTGATGCCATTGTAAACATCCATCATTATGAAAGATCTGGTACAATCGGATGCCTTTAAATTGCCTGTGGTACCAAAAATCAGTTGTATACTACACTATCATTTTTCATGTCCCTGTTCAAGTATATAATGTAGGGATGTGGTTGCTGCATGTATGGTCTTTACCTACTGTAGTTGTCAGCAATACAACTGATCTCTCTCTCTCCACAACATCTCCCCCCACACACCTAATCCTTCCTCCAAATGCTAAAGGACATTCCTGAGATGACGAATGGGTGAAAATGAGTGATGGATACAGGCTGAGACAGACACGTTGGGTTTGAGAGAGCTGAGGCAGCCGCAGTCCTCCTGCAGCAGCAGCAGCCGGCTCTCTGGTCTCACCAGGAGGTAGGAGAATTCAATATTATACATTCTCACAAAGAAAGCACCCCCACAAAGTTACCGATGCACTAGAGCGGCAGGTGGTCACACCAACCTCTCTTTTATCTTATCTGATCTTTATGTGTAACCTGGATCGTGTGCTCTGGGCTCCTGTCATAGCCTGGCTGTGGCATAAGCAAAGTAAGCAGCTGCAGATGACCCTGCTCTGAGCAAATTACAAACCAAGGTTTTTGATTATAACCCAAGTATTAATGTTGTTAATATTTTATGCATTTTATATTGTTTTATTATTTGTTTTCAGCACCAAGTAACTTTACTGTATATCATTGACGTTGCACCAGATTCATTTATTGTGTTTGTAGTCTCTCTTTTGATCTGTTATTCTGCACACTTGCAAATAACAAAGTTCATTTTAAACCTGCTGACCAGTTGGTTTTTGGGGGAGAAACAGTGTTTACCTAACTTTAAGGGTCAGTTCACCCAAATAAACAACACTTTCCCATCTTACCCCTGGGTATTTTACCATGCAGATCCATTTAGTTTGGCCCAGGTTTTGAGATATCTGCTGCAGATAAAATTTAGGTAAACTGAATTTAATTTGCATTTTTGCGTTCAAAAATTTACGTCCGAAAAACTCTTTCCAGTACTTGACATAACTCTTGGTCAGCTGTTTTGTATTGGAAATGTATTTTGCATTGAAGGTTAAAAAGTAGGATTATCTAGCGTAAACAGCACATTGTTCTGAAAAGAGATTTTTCTAAACCACAAACAAAGTTCCATTTAACCCAATCGTGTTGGTGGCAGGAATCACTGCTGCAGATAGCCTATTGTACTGTATGTCTTTAGCTCAGCAAATCAAACAAACTATCTGCATGGTTAGATATGCTGAAGGCTAAGTGGGAACAATAGGTTATTTGTGACTTGGGAGATCGGACCCTCTGAATGCCTGACAAGCAAATATGCCGTTACTCTTCAGGTGAACATATTCCTAATTGTGCTATTGTTATGTTTTAGTACCACTTGGAATACAATTTACATATTTTTACATGGGTGACTCAGGCTATTGTGTGACCGTACAATGTGCAGTTTATGGGGCATATCATATGTACCACTGCAGTCCCTTCAGTAACAATGTGGTGGAGGGAGACTGGGAAGGTGGTAATCAAACCTTGATTAGCACCCCATGAACACTGGACTTATCCCTGGCCTCCATACTCACAATGACTTAAAAACAAACAACTTAAAACAAATTAATTGATAATAGACTTTCTAGGAACGATACTTAAAATTGCAGCAAATTTCCCATAATATTCTCCACATAAATTTAAGGAGGAGTCAATCGAAGACATTTAATAAGCATTTTATGTATTGCTCAAATTACCATAATTGAAAATACAGGCTGTCTAACTAGAAACTTCACTGATGTAAACAAACTTTAGTAGCATCAATAAAACAGGCTTTGACTGGTTTTAGCTCATAAATAAAATCGGTCAAATCAATTTCGGAGGGATGGCAGGTTCAACATCTGACATTCAGATAAAAGACTGCTTTTAGGAAAAGGTGGAGGAATGGCATCGAGCACAGTCAGTTACGCATTGGGGCAGTCAGTCACTTACATATGGGGCAATTAAACTGCAGAGGACAGGGCTAAGCCGGGATGTAGTCCTCGATGCAAGCTGGGCCTTTCTGCGGCACTGTCCCACTCCATTGGTTATACTGTCACCATCTATCAATCCCTCACTTTCTTCACCACCTCCCTCACTGTCAGAGTCACTGCTCATCTTCTGCTCACCCATGACAACATCTTGTACCAGTCTCTTTCTTTCTCCCCAAGCTTGCCTTTTTCTGTCTGTATTCCTTTTATTTTCACTCGTTTTAGTCATGTCTCCCTTTCACTTCTCTCTTCTTGGTCTAATCTACATTGACTTGTGTCTCTTTTATTAATTCACTACACAACTTGGCTTGTCCACTTGTATAAGTATTCTGTAGTCATTTCAAACGGTTTCTCTTTGTGCTAAGCTTTGGCAGATAATTATGTCTCCTTTGTCCTGATGTAAAATGTCAACACAACAAATGCATGTCTTCTGTGGGCCATGAAGTTGTTGTTTTGTCATGTTAAGATGACTATTATTCCTGTAACCAAAGAGAAAAAAAAAGTATATCTATATATTCCTTAAAAAAAATGGTAGGATAGCCTAAGACTGCCCTCAAGGCTTTTTTCTTTTTGCAAGTTACTATTCACATGTGATTAATGAATCATCAGTTTCTCAGTTATACATCAGGCCTTTAAAATCTCAGACTATTTTGAGTCCACTAAATCAAGTTCAATGTTTACACTTGTAATACTTGCCGACATGCCAAAGATCCTGCTCTGAATTCAGATTTAAAAGGCAGGCTATTTAATAGCCTAGAAATGACTATTAGGAACACATACAGCTCCCACTGGGCAACGCTTAGGGTGGCTGAGATCCAAGTGTATTTAATGAGTTGTGGTCCTATAGCTTATCTGACAGTAATGTGTGATTAAGGCAGTGAAAAGTGAAGAGTAATATCTGGACCCGCTGTGTTCTCTTTAGAGAGGCTTGCCTGCCCACATGGCTGTATTTCATGGCTTACAGCACTCGATATTATTGATTACATGGCAATTGTGTCTGACTTGCCTTAACCTCAAAAGGCGTCGTTCTCGGAGGGAGTGGTGGGCCTCAGCCAGCAGCCAAATCTGGATTATCGCAGAAAATCAATGGCAGATTTCTTCCCACCCTCGGTCCTCATGAAAAAGCCATCACTCATTAGCACAGTGATCACAGATTAGCAGACATTTGGCTTTGTCAGGGAGGAGGGAGGGGAGGTAGTGCTCTGATGAGTTGATGTCTTCCTTCCTGCCCTCCTGATCTCTTCATCTCCAACATGACACAAGTTTCTGAAAACCTTACTCAGCAAACTTCACTCGCATGACAAAAGTGCAATTTAAATGGGATGACATTTGGACTGCAGAGCATGTAGTGCTTTCTAAGTAGAAATGATAATCAAACTGACAGCACATTGATGCTGAGTAAACTGTTCACTTTGGTCGGGTCTTCTATGAAATTGCTGGTGCTGATGTTCCACTTTCTTAACAAATTAGTAGCCAAGGTCTCACAGGTAAAAAATGATACCTCCTCCTGGACAATGACGCACAAGTCCTGCAACCATAGTGGTTAGCACATTTTATTTGGACCAATCTTTTCAGACAGAAGGCTCCATATGATCCATATGAGTTGTCCTCCATCTTTACAAACCCATATTTCAAAATCTACCTAAAATAAAATACGTCAGATGTTGATCAATTATAAAACATGACATGAGCAGTTACAGTACACAAAACATGTACTGCATGTCTGTCCATCCACGAAGGATCCATTCTCTGTGGTTTCTACCATTTTCCCCCATTCAAGGGGGGGAGGGGTTCTTTATCCAAATCAAGGGTTTAAGGATAGAGGGTCATATTCTGCACAAATCTTAAACCCACTTGAGACAAGTTTGTGATTTGTGATATTGGCAGTGTTTCCTCTATGTTGATTTGACCGTGACAGCCCCCCCACGGCAACATTTCTGCCCCCCACGGTATCAGAAATAGGGCTGCATTGTTAGAGTGCATGTCGGAGAATGGCGCGGTCACTCTGCAAAAAAAGGGAGAAAGGAAAAAAAGACGCCGTCTGGATGATAAGCCAGTTGAGATTGTGTGTGTGTGTGTACGTCCTTGAGAACTGTAAGTTGTATAACTTATATTGTCAGGTCATTGAAGCCTGGTCTTGCAAATTTAAATTAAGTTAACTGGTGATTTTCGTTGTTTGTATTCTTCACCTGCTAGCTAAATTGCACGTGGCTGTTGATTCGATATAATAGCGATTGCTCAACGCCCTTGCTCACGTTTGTATTTTAGGTGCAATATTTACATGCTGAAGTAGTTACACTGCATTAAGATAATGTAATTAATAGTGGGTTTATTATTTGCTACAGAATGCTTAGTCTATATAGTAACTACTAACTACAGTTCAATCACAACTGAAAATATGCCTCATTGTGTGTGTGAATAGAGGTGAATAAATATATTTGTTTGTGTTGCAGCAAAGTGTTAGTTCCGTTTCATGGGGGGTAGGGGGGGTGAGGGGTGTTTGGACCGGCGTAACGGAAACACTGTATTGGGCTATATAAATAGAATTGACTTGACTGGAGCCTCCTATCAATAACATTATCACCAAATCCCTGCTAGGCAAACAACAGTGACAAGTAGGGGGACTTTAGGAAACATGCCAAGCTTAACTATTTTTTTTCCCACTGGAGACGCTGCCTGCAACTTCTTTGATGGTGTATGGGCTGACAGTAAAGCTAACCACTGTGGTAGAGACGGGGGCAGCTTACACAGGACGTAGGGAGATGGTAATTATCAGAACAGATAGGAGCGCTGGAAGGCACCACATTACAGCACACTGTCATAAAACGCTTGAGCAGGCACAACTCATACCCTGTCCTGTGTTGACCAACACCAGTGTGTGTGTGTGTGTGTGTGACATGGGGATGATTAGAGTTTACTTGAGTAAATAGTGGGGGAGAAGCCTCCTCCTGTGCCGCACACTGAGACACAGCTGGGTCAGACAGTCTACTGCATTTGTGAAGCGGATGCTGAGGAGCTGTGTCTGCAACAGGAACAACGGATTAAAGACTGATCGTGCGATGATGGGGCTAACATATTGATGACACTTTATCTTGTAAAGTTAGCTACTGTACTCTACTGCAGTGTCAGTGACTACTGCTCAGGTGACATGGTGAAAGAGTAACAGCATACATTTAACCGAAAAATCAGTCCCTCCTGGATTTCGCGGCCTTTTTTTTGTTGCGGCCCAAAATGCCTGATTTTGCGATAAAAGTTGCGATGTCTTTTGTATTTTTGTTGCAATGAAGTTGCGAGAGACAATGAAAATTGCACAAAAAAAAAATCTTTTTATAGTTCTTTAAAAATACTTGTTTTGGGGAGAATAAAATTACTCTGGGCTGAGTTTTCCTAGTAACTTTACCAGAAAGGCTCAGGATGCTGCAACTGTTGGTATGATATGAAAATGGCTGGTGGATTTAAGACAAAAAATTGTAATTTATTGAATTAATCAAATTTGAACATACAGTATGTGTCAGTGGCTTGTTGATCTTTACATTGTTAGTTAATTTCCTAACCTGGCCTAGGACACACATTCATATGGTTTGATAAAGTACTTATTGGACTTTAACTTATCATTGCACTTACAATAACGAGCGTAGCTGTCCTCACTTTAGGTCATCCTGTACGTCTCATCTCTGGTTTTTCCTGCATCCACCGTGTGCGTTTGTGTGTTTGTGTGGGTGCGCGCACGTCAGTCACGGGGGGAACTGAGCATCAGCCCCGCCCGCTGCAGAGAGCCGACAGGAAACAGCAGCAGCTTTCAGAGACTTTAGAGTAATAAAACGTTACAGCGTGCATTGATGTTAAAATGTATACAGGTTGGCAGGACTGTCTGTCGCTGTACGTTTTGTTGGTAAATGTGAGATGCTCGAGTCAAACGCGTCTCGTCTTCATATCAGAAACAAGGTAATGAATTTGGCGACGTGCGTGTGTTACATCAACCCTTTCTCACTCCCGCTTGGTCAGTGGCTCTCAGAGTCACATACTGACGCAAAGTCTGTTACGTGGGACTGCTGGGATTGGCTGAAGTCGCGGGAAACTCCGGTTATTGGTCAAGTTTGCGGAAAAGTTGCGGTGATTGGTCAAAATTGCAAGTCGCACCAAATTCACGGTGATTGGTTGAATTTGCGTGAATTGTTGCGATTGCGACATCACGAAATCCGGGAGGAACTGATAAATGAGTCAATACTTTAAAAAGACGTCATAATGTACTGCAAAATCAGACCAGGCCCTAAAGTACTTTGCACCATCCATAGCTGATGTTCACTTGATCTCCATCTCCACATCCAAAGAGACATATATACACAAGATTTATGTGCTAATCATTATAGAACAGTCTTAATATCAATGGAATATATTGTAAAATTTGCTGAAGTGCATAATCGCATAATAAAAAACCCAATTCATGCTCATCTTATTAGTTCAAATGATTGCAGTATTTTAGAAAGCAAAAATACAAAAGATAAATGTTCCAATTCTTATTTATTTATTATTTTATTAGGTCTGCATTCCTTAAGAGACGTGAACTGTGGGCCATGAAATCTCAATTTTAAATCTTAGGGTTTAGAATTATATGAATGAGTGATAATAATGAATTATTGTTTAACCCTGCCTGGCTCCATTTCCACTGCTGTTACAACTGAGAAATGAGTGTCCCCGGCTCGGACTGACCTGGGTGTATTTTATTTATGTTGTTTGAGAGCCTCTAAGCTAAAACAATATTCTATCTTTATGTGATAGACAAAGTTTATTTATTTATTTATTTATTTTTAAACTTGACACTGGGTGACCAGCAGTCCTTCACTGCCGCAACCCACTCCTGATTCATTCTCGATAACATCAGGAGGATACTGGCTCCTGGCTGGTGTGCCTGCATGGACCATCTGACCTCTGCAGCTCATCCAGAATGCAGCAGCCTGGCTACCCAAGTTCTCCCAAATTCACCCTGTTCCTCCACACCCTGCACTGGCTACCTCGAAGACGATTAGAGACACTACTTGCCTACCGTGCTGAAATGGTTAAACCATACATCCCAAACCCAGCCACTATGCTCTGCTGCCAATTGACTTGCTACTCCATCGCCTGGCTATCGCTGAACAAAAAGTCGTGTCCATTTGCTGTCATGGCTCCCCTATGGTGGAACAAGCTCCCCACTGACATCAGAACAGTTTGTATCATATATGTCTCATCCATGTTGTAGGTTGTCATACATGTAGAGACAACACTGATCACTGGGATCCTCCATTCTGCCTTTTGTTCTGCTCAATTTCAAGATTATGACAGAGCAGTTAAGCTGCATTTATGGATTTATTACAAAGGAATTTGCTATTATAGTAAACTGAAAGAATGTTTGACAAAATGTATATACAAAAGTTGTTGAGAATTGAGAGAACAGATTACAGCTATATTAAAATGAAAACTGAATATAAAATGGTGTACAGAAACAACATAAATGGACTTCTGTGGAAAAACAAGACAACTAACATGTCTCATAAGATATGAACTTCAAACACCAAAGAAACATGCTACAAAAGATGTGTAGGATGCAAGCAACCATGTCTGTAGCTGCCACCTCCTTTTTGCCTGAGTGCAGACTGACAATCTTAGCTCTTTGATTTTAGACTTTTAGTGTTTTTGTGGACAAATTGTAGTGAGAACATAATGATACACTATGACTTTTTCCTCTCATCCATCCACAGATAAAAACAGCACAGATCAATACGCTGTCATGCCCCTTGTCTTCTGCTCTACTTTTCTTCTAATGAATCACAGTGCTTTCAGTTTCACAATGCCTTTAACAGTTTTTAATGAGACAATGAGATGTATTGTTAATGTGTTTCCCTCCTTTCAGACGGTTATCACGTACTATTAATCTCAATGTCTATTTGCCTCAACTCTCCACTAGGTCTGCGATTTTTCTGTCTTCCTCGCTCAAACGTTATGCAAGTAAACAATAATGTGAACTGATTGCCCCTTCCCAAAATTTCAATGCCAGGCTTACTTTTCACTTGGCCATTACCCAATGCAATGAGCCCGGCAAAGCTGTCCCAGCAGAGACCTGTGTGTATATCAGACAACATAAACACAGACAGCTGTGTCAGAGGGCAGCCGATAGCCTGAAGAGACCATTCATCTCCTTTTGTCTCTCTCTTTGTTAGAGCGCAGTCATTCTGCCCTGCCAACAGCTGACTGGTTGAAAGATCAAAACACACCATTTAGAGCTCCTCTCCAGCACAGATGACCTTTGCATCTCAACACTTCACCTCTCTCCTCATTCAGGCCTGCTGCCTCCCGTCTTACCTCACCCTCCTAGTCTCCCCCCCACCCACCCTCGTCCTCCCTCTCTCGGCATGCTGCACTTCAGGGCAGCATGCCACGTGTAAATGCCAACATCGAGGATTTGTCACACAACAAAGCTGCCGATAAACTGCAGTTTTGTTTGTTTTACATGGCATGGTTTACTTGCAGAGGAGAATACGACAAAATGGTAATTGTACCAGCTTTGATATGAATCCCCAATGTTTTAACAGTGATATATGAAAGGCCTCCATCCTTCCTTCAAAGAATTTCAATTTTCAAATTCCTTCATAATGGTTTCACACGTACACAATAATGAATCAATACAGGATAGTCGAGGCTTAGCAGCAATAGACTATACAAAAAGATTATTGTGGATGGTTGGGTTTACAACCAACTACTATATACAGTATTTAAGCAATCATCTTCTCTAAAAAGGTATTGTCAAATGATCAGGTCTACTCCACCATGACATATTTAGGAAAGCACGGCTTCACATCCATTAGGACAGCAGCGTGCTCACCTGTAATACAAATGGCTGAGCAAAATCATCTTCTCAGCCCACCCCTCCTCTCCAACCTGTTGTCTTCAGTTTTGCCCAACTGCCTTGGCTGATTTAACACACACACACACACACACACACACACACACACACACACACACACACACACACACACACACACACACACACACACACACACACACACACACACACACACGTTTAGAAATGAGAAAGGTCAGATGCGTGCAACGATCATAATCACAAGTGCTAGGAACGTTGTACAGACAGATACCTAAAGCAGCCAGGAAAAGGCACAAAACTGACATTTAAGGTCTGTGAGCTTTGTGCCAAAAGCTGTCACCTAGAGACCACTGTGCTGAAACCACAACGGTGCATTATTCTGTCAATTGCAACACTGAATATGTGAAAGTGAGCAAAGAAACTTGAAAAAAAATCCATTCATGAGCCCCATCGCCGAATAGTTACTCAAGAGCAGGTATATAGACTATTCAGATGCTTTCACACCTGGTAATCCATGCCAAACTGTTCCCAATGGTTCCACTCACAATTTCCACAGATTGGCTAAGCTACAAAAATGATATCAATACCATGGGAAAAAATGAGATGCTTTATTTTTATACCTAGCACTTTTCCAAAACCTACAATGCATTCTCTCCCTTTCCTATTCCTCGGGTTTACCATTTTTCACGTCTTCACACCTTGCTTGGCTCCCTGTCTGAAACCTTACAGGATAGTCCAGTTCAGCAATTCATTCTTCTATCACTCATATTGGTTTTCATTTGAGCCCGTCAGTCAACGTGTCTGTCAGATATGGACTCTCCATTTAACTTTTTTTTTTCTTCCTTCTCGTATTCTGAATGAATTCAGGGAGAGTGACAGACACTCAGAAAGGGGCATGCTTCCCCTCTTAGTGCATAAAGAACAGCAGCAGTTACTCTCCACTTTATCACATACATAATGTCCTATTTTAGATATTTCAATGTGAGATGATATATTATTAATAATTTAAAAAATAAGTAATGGTATATTTTGTAGCAGAGGTGACAATAGCAGCTCATCACTACTTAAGACACTGGTGGACCACAGTGAGGACGACAGTGAACCGACAACCTGGGATTACTGAGGCCAAAATGGCCATGCAACATATTTCAGTATGAGTAGTGACAGCATTTCCTCAGAGACAGAACAAGCTTGGTCACTCATTTTATGTCATAATTCTGATTCTGTAGAACCCACCTAACCCATTATTATATGCACTGTATAATCTGATAGTTAACCCAATATTAGCCTTAAAAAAATAAAAATTCAGGGAAATATTTGTGAATTTCTGCTGGAGTGTGTTTTATGTATGCTTACCATTCAAACTGTAATGCTATAATGTTCCCTCATAAGAGTGTCATATATTGCACTACTGGTGAACATATACAAAAGTCATAGTAGAAACATTTTCTAATTTTAAAAAGGATTGCTATAATAATTTAATGCGCATTTGCATTTAAAGTTTGGATAAACTATAAAAAGCTTTTTGCTATGTCAACCAGCAGTTTGTCCAAATGCAGTAAACCTGCCTTGTTATGGTAAACATCACGATCCACATAATATCATCCAGGCCTATTGATATTAGCACTTTAAATAATAAACCTTTTTGCATTAAATCGTGATTTAGGCAATAAAGCAAAAACACTGTCACTGGCTATATAAAGTATGAGCCAGGAGGTAAAAAAGATAACAAAACTGAAAAATATACTGTAAAACTGCTTTGCATTATCTGCAATGTCATTGTTGCACCAGCTGTCTATGAAGAAATTCCTGCATGAAGACTTAAGAGCAATTCTATAAAATGTTTAATATGTAACAACTGTAGCTGCTGCTGTATCTACAGTTACAAGAAGAGAAAATACTGACCCAAACAGCAGGATTAATAGTTGTAGATCCTCAAATTGAGCGGTGTTTCCCTTTAACCTGGCGTTGCCGCGTTCAGGTGACACATGAATAAATTAGTGGGCACCAAGGCGCTTCCCAGCAGGCACCTCTTGAGTCGCCAGGGCTACCTGAGATAACGGTGTACACCTGACACCTCTGCGCAGGCATGCACACTTCGTCATATTTACTGGCCGCTTAATGCGCTAATAAAATAACCAGTTATGAAACAACAGCAACAGCTGGAGTGAACCCTATCCAGAAGACAACATAACTTAAAAGAGTGATATTGTAATTGCCCAAAAACCTAGCCGATCTTCTCACTGGACAGATAGCTCATCGAAACATTACTTAATTAACTACTTCTACAAGTCCTCGTTGTTGCGCACATTCAGGAGACGATGCGTAACCGTATGCCAAAGTAAAGAGAACTATTAGTGAGCGTAAAAGTCGACAGTGGTCCTCAACTATCGTAGAAAGGAAATTTTAAAGCACAGAATGAAAAACTTTGTCCTTTGTGTGAAAACCTATTGTCTGCCGCAGTCATCCAACTGACACTGCTTCGTGTCTATCCACTCCTAGCAGGATGATCAGGTCATCATATTGTCCTACCTTCCTCGTCCGTGTCCGTCGCTGGCTGAGCGCCTTTAGGTTCGATTGCATGTCCTGCTGTGATGCGTTACCAAGTATCTGCTTCTCTCTCTCTCTCTCTCCCCCTCTCTCTCTCTCTCTCTCTCTGCCTTATCCCCTTTCTCTCAAATATTTCTCCCGTGAGCTTTACTATGTTACAATCGACGCCCTGGTCATTGTGTGGAGCTCCTCCATAATTTCCCATATACCAACTCGTCCTAAACCAGGGTTACACTCCAGCAATTCCAGCACTCACAGGTAAAGCCCCATAGGTTTTAAATGTCGCTGGATGAATCTATTTTTCTCAAGCTCTCACACACACACACACACACACACACACACACACACACACACACACACACACACAGGTAATCTAAAATGAGTTTGCATTCGATGTAGGTTGAAATTATAGCCTCTTTTACAGATAGCAAATATAAAAGGCATGGCCCTGCTGCATTTTTGTCAGTGAAAAACGTAAAATGATATGCTTAGATGTGTTGACAAATATTTGCAAGCTTCACAGAAGAGGGCTGAATTCACTGACATTAAAGAGTTCTATGTATGAGCTTCCTAAATAAGCTTATGAGCTAATATATAAACGCAAATTCAATTTAAAAATCCATTACTTAACAACAGAGTTCACAGAGCTGAAGAGCAATAGCCAGTGTGACAGCATCACCTAGTGTATAAAATAAGAATGACAAAGGCAATGGCCACATTAAGGCTGGGCGATATGGCCAAAATCTTTTATCCTTTCTATCTAAGCTCCCAGCTTCAAACGTTTACAGGCTGGATAAAACAGCCACTTGAAGGTTAGTTAAACACAGGCAGTATTTCATAACAGTATGCATACATGATTTCAGATTCAGTGTCAAATTTGATACTAGATTAACAAACATTTGCCTCACAACCACAACTTGGACTTCTCGTCTATGAGAGTAATTTCTATCTGAGAGAATTAAGCCGATAGCCTCTACAGCATCTTAAACACAGTTTAAGGGCTTTGGACAGACTTGAGGGAGAAATGACCGAGACCAGCTTAGACAATACAAGAAAACTATTGTCAGCTGTTTTAGCATAGCAACTTTGTAGCCACACAGGGCACAGCTTTACTACAATGAGATTTTTTAACTCAATATTTTGCAAGTGGTGTCATGTCAGTGTTCCACAATAACAGTGTAGTAATACATAAGGGGAAGAAATGCCTCAACATGTACAGCACCAACATCTGCATGCAGCACGGCAAAGCGGATGTGTTGCTAGAAAGCTATTTCCACCCAAATCACAGCTTCACGGCATTGCACAACTCGCACGATCTGATACTGTATCACCTGTCTTTGGCGTTCATTCACACATATGAAAGACATTCCTAATGGCCAATGGTCTGAAATGCACCTCCGCCATTCATGGGCTTTGGGAAAACATCCTGTTTCTGACTGATCCCTTGCTGAGGACCAGACGCTTCACTTCTTGTATGTTACAAATGTCATCACTACAAAGAGACCCACTAAAGGGAGATATTACAGAATGACAATGTGCTAATGTGGAATTGAACGCAGCGCTGTAGTGGAGTGAGGGAGCAGACGGGTTGTCGCATAACAGAAAAAAATATTTTACTCACAATGCTGCTGTTCTGATGACCGTTTTCTTCCAGGATGCCAGTGGTACAGCTAAAAGCACAAACAAAAAATGCATCATTGCTACAGAAGAAGTTTTCAGAAAATGTAACTGGTTTGTTACCGAATCTTTGTTGTTCATTAGAGAACATTTTTAATGATCAGAAAGTTTTTTTTCCATCACTTAGGTTTGCGCCACTGTAGCCAATATACTTAAGTTCAAGTAACAGCAATGTAGAATATTGTATTTTTGTGTGATGCAATAATTATATATTGCCAGAAAATGTGGTTACTTTAAGTCACTCAAAGCCAACCCAAGTTCTCCTCTCTTACCAACCTCCTTGTAAATGTATGACACACAGGGTATGATGATTTAAAGTGATATTTGCTGCTCTCTGGTGGATATTTTACTTAACTACAGTTTAGGGGAGTTGTGCATTGAGGTGCCCCTCAAATAGCATTGAAATTTGAAGCGGTTTTGTTTTAAGCCCCAGGAGAAGGGTCACAGAGGCAAACAGTTTTAATTATTATGTCAAGAATGATTCAATGAAGGCAAATAATGGCATACAAGTCAAGTCATTTTTATTTGTATAGCACATTTAAACAAACAGTTGACCCAAAGTGCTTTACAGGTAGAGCAGGGAAGGCAGAGACAGTATGCCTTAAAGATACATTATCAAGTGTGCAAGGTTCTAGTTAGGCAAAGGTAAAGTCAAATAATGTAACATAGAATAAAACAATGGAACAAAATTTGCAAATCCAAAAAGTTGAGTTCAGTTCATAGCGCTGAATCTTAAAAAAAGAAAAGTAAGCTAGTAGCCATCTAGTTTTCATTTACTTTTGCCCAAGTGCTTTGCACCAAAACTTACATGTTTGACATTTTGTTAACAGGGGAGTGGTATTTTTTTTGCTACATGATGTGTATTGACCAAGCTTTGGCTTGGCTGACATTATTATATCCTAGCCGGAAATACAATATTATTTTTCTGGTTGCAGTTGTTCAACGACCATGTCTCTGGAGTTATGACAGACATGAAAGCCCCTGGCCAAGTAATCTCTTGTTGGACATTGTTATCGATGGACACCCTGCTGGAATTTTGGTTTGTTTTTAAATAGAGAGTGGCTGGGTAGGTGGTTGATAGATCTATAGAATATGCAGTAAGGCTATACGTAGGCCTACATAATGGTACTGTAAGATTACTTTTCACCGTCACTAGTTTTCTTCCACTGCATGCTAACGTTAGGTTAAACTGCAATAAAACTGCGTGGTTGTGGAAATCTTTATTTAGCTAAAGAACAGTAAGGTAACTTATCCAGTTAAAAGTATAAAATGGACATTGTAGCCTACTCGTACTTTTATTATGTGAAAATTATTAGCTCAATGTTGTAGCCAACAAGTCAGTTATACCTTGCTACTCATTTACGAAGGCTAACCTCACTCCTGAGTCCTGTTAGCTTAACGTTACTGCTTTGTTTCCTACGCCAGTATTTCTGCGACGTCCTTCCACTTTTTAACATTCTTCCCCAAAAGTATATCATACCTTCATTTCTACAGTTGGTTGTCAAGTTGTTGTGAGCATGTGCGCTACATACATAACTAAACCGTTTCACGGTAGCCATTTTGACTTGTTACAGGAAAAGCGCAGGTGTAATTGATAACGTTAATGATGGCTCTGCGTTTAATTTAGGTGCCCAGGTAAGAGTAGCCAAAGTCATGCCTGTGAGCCAGCATACACAGTACCGAGGACCTGAAACTATCCAGAAAGAATATAGCCATTATATTATAAATTAGCTACACGTTTTTTTTTTTGTCAACATATCTGCTGTGAATTGGTCATGCATCAAATCTAGGTGACACCTGTTCTTCTGTAGGCCTGCTGTTCTTTTCTGCTTGCAAAATCTGTTACATTTTAATTAGAGATATTCCTACAGCAACGCAGTGCATTTAAATATCCATAATGGTCATGAGTCTGACTCCCTTGAAAATCCACAAATCTTGTAGCATGATTGACAGTAGGCCTAATATTTTAGTGTGACAGTAGCCTACAGAATGTCCATGTATATAAATGGCAACATTTTGTTTTTGTGCCCTTGTAGTATGTGCTGTTTTATATCCACACTTGTATTGTGGATAAAGAGTGCTTAATTGCTGACTTCTTATTCCTTGATACATTTTTATGAAACTCAATGGACGTGCCAGAAACCTTGGATTAGGCTACAGCTTGGCAGTAAACACACAAACCTCAGTGTATATCTGGGGGATTGTGTTTGATTAGTTTTTTTTTGACTGGAAGATTTATATGACCAAAAAATAATACATAGGTTAACCAATTCTTACTGATTAAAGTTTTTGGCTTTGTTGCACATGCCCACAAATAGTATTTCACCTGGAACAAACCTTTGAAATAACTAGCAAATGTTGCATCACCCTTTAAATTGATTAGTATCCCAGAGGGTTAAGATTAGAAGGCTTAGACTGGACCTGAAGAAATAGCTAATTTTACATATTGTTTAGAGGCAAGTATTTGTCCCCTGAAACTCCTTCCGACATCGAGCAGTTGCATCTTTACACACCAAGTGAGAGAGGTCCCTCTGTGTTTTGAGCAATGTGGTAGTTTGCTAATGACTTTCCAGCTGTCATCTGGGAGAAGCTGGTGCCAAAATGGACAGGAGGGGGAAGAAAGCTTAGCCTGTTACACTGGCACTGCCACGGCAGCTTCCCTTGGCAGTCGTGGATTCCTAGACAATTGCTGGCCCCTATTAGGGACGGTTACCTAACACCTTTGAAGGGATTCACTACAGGACCGTGCCAAGCAGCACCAGGGTTCCATTATTGCTCTCCTTTATTCTTCTCCGCTGAAGGCGTGTGTCTTCTGTCTGCTCCACAGAGCTGCTCATGCACATTTAGACACTCTGCTGTGCTCTTGTCAGGCCACTTCTGTAGGATGAAGGGTTATTGGTGAGATACATTTGTGATGGCAAGAGATGATATAGAGCATGAAAAAAAACAATGGAGGGATGACTTGAGAGACCCCAAGTTGCTGCATGGGAATCAACTTCCTGATGAAAAAGGGAAGAAAGACAGACTGTGTTCAAAGAGCATTTGCATTGTTAGAATATTGATTTCAGCGTAACAGACCATTTTCATTAAATACATTTTGACATGACAGTGGGGAAAGCGCAGGTGTGTGTAGCTGCTTTAGTTTCATGGCTCAAAGCTGGCTCACTGTTATGGCTTACTGGGACACCAAAATAGAACAGAGCCACCAGACACCTGGGCTTGAAAATGCCAATATTGCTGTTAAAAAGACCTACTGTGTCAGCCATATCTTATGAGGAGCTAGGCAAGATAAGAGCTCTGTGTGGATCAGGGCCATTTAGTTTCTGAGAAAGAAAAACATAGGATAGCAATCATTGGAAATGTATGTTCTATATGAACATTTAAATAAGGCATGTTTTATTTTCACCGGAAAAACAACACACCATTGTTGCATTTTTGGTGCAATGTCCTAATTTTGTCCTAATAATTAGTTATTAATGTTTTCTCACCTGATGTTAAAATGGTTGTACCTTTTTGTAGAGAGAGAGAAAGAGAGAGGGTAACTAACTGATGGTGTTACTGACTGTCAGAAGAATAGTTTGGGTTTTACTGTCAGTGGCCAGTCAGTCTGGAGCTGGAAAACGTGTTGTCTCAAAGATAGCTTCAGCAATGAACCATGAGAATGACCTTTGCAAACTACCCAGATACACATTACACAATGGAAGTGTGCCATGAAGCATGACTGAGGCTGGGGAAACTGGGATTTTACAAAATGTATACTAAACTTTAAACCGTTATCATCATGCCACCATATCACTGCATCTAATGCCCTTCATATTTCCAGAAAGTATTTATTTTTTTTCAGTGATGAATAATACATAACTGCTACAACTTGAACTTTATTTTAACTTCTCTGTGTTGTATTCTATATTAGGTCTATTACCATACAATTTGCATATGTAGTTATGCAAAATGTTAAGATATTGGACAAGGACTTAACCAAAGCACTCTTTAATGTGCAAAATTTTAAAGCCGTCTTAGCTATGATAACCTCACATGTGAGCACAGCTGCTTTAATGATTTTGAACATATCTCAAAAACTCGTACCCCTGATTCTAATGAGCCACTCTCTGGCAAGAACTTGTGAAAACTTACAGGATGGTATGACGTGGATGCACAAATGTCTTCTTCGAAACTTTTACCTTTGATGGAAGGAATCTACAGTATATCAGTGCAAGTCATTTCTGACATCAAAGTGCTTATAATATAATGAAATTATTAAAACACATCTTGCGTTTGGGTTAGTTGCGCTTATACTGTCGGATGTCATGCATCCTGTAAAGCAATTCAGATCAAAGATATGTGTAATTGAAAGGGCTTGTATGAGCATGTAGGATATACAGTACACCACTTTAAAAGGCATAAACGGCATGTTATCCTGTCTGCAATGACTGCATCTTTAAAACAGAAGTGCTTGACACCATGCAGCAGGGAGAGCAATATATTAAAGTTGGTTTTTGACAGACTTAGTAGTGATAACAGATGGCAGGTTGGGTTCTCATGAATAACAAGGAACACAGTATACCCTGGCTTGTTTCTCTTAGAGTCGTATAAATGGAATTACTTGGAGCAGTTTGGCATGAAAGGAGAGAGAGCGTACTTTGCTCAGAGTAGAGAAGACGCACAGGCAGGATAGCTGTCTGTGTTTGATACTGATCCTGCTTCTCTTTCTCTTTAACTACACATACTCAGGGATCCCATTCTTAATGCAGGAGTTCATGGTAAATGAGAGAGAAGTATAAGAGAGGGGTTGTCTACGTGTCTTGAAACTGTAGAAAGCTGTAAAGCTAAGCACAGCACTATTTATTCCTGTAAAAACGTGTTAGCGTACTTTGTCTTCTTGATAAATTCAGTTCCAGTGCAGAAAGTGTTAGACATTGCTGCATACAGACACATTCTCAGAACTTAAAGTGACTATATGTAACTTTTTAATGTTTTTCATACAATGGTCTTAAATGACCTGTAACAGCAAATGAGACTAACAGTGAAAATAACGCCATTTTTATATAGTTTTTAGTAAGGCCTCTGCCCGGGTTAGATTTGTCCCGCACAGTCACAGAATGATTTGCGGCAGGTAGACGGCGCTACAGTAACACATTCTGATGGGTCACAGATTTCTTAGTTACACCAAAAAAAGCCTGTGTTAGTATCCAGCCTTTTGAGACAGGTAAAAGGAAGCAGGAGATTTCTTTATATAGGCCTAATTGTATTTTAAAAGTTATCTGTTATTGTTATGGCTGATACTGGGGGAGAGCCATCACAGAAATGAAGGAAATTAAATGAAGAACAACTAAAAGCGAAAAGAGAAAGGGAAAGTGAAAGACAACGGCAATAACGTGAGTCAACTTCGGGAAGGCTATGAACAGATGGAGGCAATTACCGGATTGTAAATAATTCCCACCCCACCCCATAAAACCCACCCCAAATTGGCCCTCAGGTATGTAATATGTCTATTTTATTCATAAAATGACTTTACAAATCGCGATGTGGTTGTCAGTAGCCAAAATATAATTACATCCCCTTCCATTTAGCACGGAGGTTTCCCCTTTACTCCGTGTTTGTGTTGGCTTACTATTTTCTTTTCCCTTGTCCCCCTGTAACCTTACTTGTGTAAAGCGTCCATGGGTTTCATGAAATGCGCTATATTAATCTAAGTTGTTCTTAAGTTTGTTAGCCACTTTAAGAAGCAACTAGGCTCTGGTGACGGGCTGAAGGTAATAGTCATCAGTGACCTTTAACAAAGAGTTGTACAATATCACTAAAGTGAGATAGGATTTAGTACTTTTAATTAGAGAATCATATCTTTTTTTTCTCTCTCCATCAACAGCTCTCACACTAACACATTTGGCAGTGAACAACAAAATGTAAGAAACGGAGACAATGGCCCAGCTGTACCAATTATAACCATTTTTCAAAGCACTTCACTTTAATGTTCTTAATATATGCCCTTCTCTTTCCTATCCCATAATTTTTTTTTCTCTCTCTCTCCGGGCTCTGAGACATACGATGATCTCTTCTCATTAATGGAAATTTAGATTTTGTTTCTGCACTGATTTAAGGCAGAAATTATGCATTCATGACAGACAAAAGTGACTAGAAAATCATATAAACCAAGACAACCTATGGACATGCCATGTAGTTAGTATATTCTGCAACTATTTACATACGTCTCTGAATTAAATGATTGCTTTTTGATTAGATCTCTGCTTAGATTGATGTAAGGTGACGGTACATGACATCACTAAACTCCATATACTGATTAACTGATTAATACTAATGGTTTTAGTTGTATCGCCCTTGCAGATGAAACAAAAAAAGAAAAGAGAGTGGGGGGGCAACCCTGTCCTAATCCTATAAATTATGTTATACTTAAAATTTTTGGTTTCTTAAACACATGTATGACGCAGGACTGGCGACCTGAGTCCCGTGTGGTTAGGTTTACTCAACAAAAGCACTTTGATGAAGTGGAAAGATGGTAGTGATAATGATGATGATGATGATGATGATGATGGTGGTGGTTTCAGTTAATAGCTAATAAAGTAAACATGTAGTGTTTAGTGCTTTAAAGGGTTGATAGAATGGTTATATACGGTATTTCACGCTGTTCCTTAAGGTCTCCTAATAGGGTATGTAAAGTTGGTTGGGCTGAAAATGTTGCTTTTGCTGTTTTTTTGGACCCTAATGCTACCCTGTTAAATGGGACTGGACTGAAACGAGAGCTTTTCTGCCTTATATGGTCTGCTCATGAATATTTAGATGAGCTACACGCTGATTGGTTGAGCTTAGCACACACACACACACACACACACACACACACACATACGTTCCCTTCTGGGCCGTATCTCCTGAGAGAGCTCCAGCCAGCGTGCAGCGGGGTCTGACAGTCCAGGCAGAAAGCCAGCAATCCGGGCAAGCACTGCGCCGCTGTCACGGCATACTGTGGAGCTCCTGAACTCCGAAACAGTCATACTAAATTTGCAATTAGCCATAAATGTTTGTAAAACGGCCCATATTTGAGCTTTATATAGTTGATTTCTCGCATAAAAAAAGTCTCAGAAGTGAATTTAGTAATGTAACAGCCGATGAACAATGTATACAATTTCTGAGATTTGCGCAACAGATTTAGAAGACTAACTGACCTCAGATCAGTTAGTGGCCTATGTAAATTTTGGGGCGTTACAAAGATAGAAGGTAGAGCCAAATGAGGAGGAATTGAGAAGTTGACGTCAACTTTTAGCTTTGTTGAGATTCGCCCGTATTCAGCAGCAGTTTCAAATTGTGAGATTTGCAGAGGAAAGGGGTGTCAATGGGATTGTTAGGTTCTGTGTATGTCCTATTTACCCATCAAACTGTCATTTTTCAACTATGACAAGGTAAAATTGGTTTTGCATTTTATCACCCCTTTAAGTCACTTTTGGCACCTTTTCCAAGTGCTGTAAGTGCCTGAACAGTACCATAAAAATATGTTATTATATTGTAATGCAAGAGCGTATATTGTCAGACAAAAAAATTAAATACATTGTCAGTGAACATTTTACTGATACATTCAGTCAACATTTTGCATACAATTGCATTATAAAAAGGTACATTGTAGGAGCAACCTTTCTCCTAGAAGCTATGTGAACATAAATGTAGCTGTTCAGTCAAACAACAATCGTTGCCTTTGAACATAATCTGAGCCAGTTACATTTGTCACCACAATGTGATTGTGAAAACAGTGTAGTAATATATACATAATTTCTAGGGGACATGGTTGCTTGGAGACAGAAGAGGGTTGTTCAGTGAATCGGTCAATCACACCACAGTTTAAGTGAAAACACCTGTGTGGGTGGATAATGACTGTGTAGAGGTTTTACAGGGATCAAAACACTATTAGTTCAGCCAGAGGCACTTATGTGCAGCTGAGTAAGAGTAAAAAGAGTCAGGTTATAATAGCTCCGTTGTACACCTGCATGACTATGATTGGACATTACCAGTCAGCTGGTAGCAAAGCAACTGGTGAATGAGCCAATAATGGTGATGCATGAAGCAGCTGATACCAATTCGCTAATGCAGGGTACATGTCATGCGTTGCATTTGTCACATTTGTAAAATGAGCAACATTTAAGGACAAATAATGTGCCAATAAAGTGTTTCCTAGTTGTCCTAATGCATCAATAGTGTGGTTTCGGTGTTTACTGAACATGGTTATTAACTGTATATAAGACAGATGGTTGGGACAAGTCCCATAGAAAGTAGCAGCTGAGGGAGTTACTGTAAGTAATCACCAGCAAATAGGAAGCTGTGTACTCAACAACAAAGTGCAATCCTGGGTATATCAATAAAAAAAATGTACCCAACAAGAAAGTACATCTCAGGGGTAAATCAATATATTTTCTTTTTCCCTTGTTAAGAAAGTATTTTTGGATCCACTCTAAAATCCCAATGATTTTTTGCTTTAGGTGTTTAAGAGACAAAGCAAGCAAGCAACTCTTGGCTGATCAGTGAAGTGGCAGTATTTTATACTATAAAACTAGTATAAGCAGAGAGGTTAGAGTATAGCTTACAGTCGCACTCTGTGTTTATATGTAGCCTGTAAATAGCTGCATGGAACACAATATGTGTGAATATATAAACATTATAAGCTTATCTGTGCAGATGAATAAGCATACACTCTGAAAGTTACAGTAGTTATTTCAGCTCTGATTCATTTTCTCTCATTCCCTCTAAGACAAGCAATTTATCCACCCAGAAGTAAAGCCGACCCTGCAATAGCTATCCAAGAACTTGCATTACAAAAGAGCAAATGGATGACACTGTGACTGAATTACAAATCACATAAACCCACAGTAGGCCCCCGAACAGACAAAAAGAGCAGCATGAATATTCCTATTCTTGTCGGAGTTTAATATTTTATCACTGTATGTCATGTTCAAAGGCAGAACTAATTGCTGACATTAATTACTAATTTCACTGATGGCATTAGCACTGATAAGTGTGATGATGATGATCGGATTAGTCAAGCAGTATTACTGTATGCTTTAAGACCCAGAGCAAGATCGTGAGTGTACAAACATGGAGGACAATGACAGGCAGTGGTGGAAGACGTACTCAACATCTTTTTTACAAGTAAATGTAGCAATACTACAGTGTAGGACTACTCTGTTGTGCACATTTTTACTTAAGTGAAAGTACATAAGTATTAGTATCAAGATATACTTAAAGTACCCACAGTAAAAGTACTCATTATGCAGAATGTCCCATTTCAGAATCATGCACAGTATAGGCTATTGTTGGAAAATAATTGTTGATTCAATCAATGTGTGCATCACTTGTAATTGGTAGAAGTCGGGCTAATTTGAATGACTTAGTATTCAGCTGGATAGCTTGTGGATGTGTTCACAATAATACATTTGATCCAGAAGTTTATTTCAGGGTGGGCTAAGATATTCTGTGCCCTGAAATATTATGAATTATCACGTTATTCTATTATGTACAACTGACCACACACATGCTTGAACAAATGCAGGAACAACTGTCAACAATGCAGTCTCAGCACCACTGATCCAGGGCTTAGTTATAGCGGGGGAAAACAGTATTACACCGCCAAAACAAAATACAATTGAAAGATTTTGAATGTGACTTTCATGATTCTGTCCTTGGTGACTCAGCATAGGTGTATCTCACTCTCCTATAGTTGCTTTAGCAGCTTAGACTGGAACTAGGTAAGTGAGAATGCTGAAATCCACATCTCTGCATGTTGTCACTATCTCCAGCCACTAGAGGTAATTAATACTGTATGTTGTGCAGCAAATGGTAGGTTGTTATGAAACCAAGCAATGCAACACTTTTGTAATGTGTGGCAAGCTGTTGATGTCGATGCAATAAACAACATGGGACATATACCGTATACCGTAGCATCCGCTATGGTTTTGACAGAATTGGCTTTGTTCACCAGGACAGATCAGCAAACTGATCAGTACTAAAGAAGTGCTGATAATGTATGGTACATTAATACATTAGTTTTAGTGTTTTACTAAAGTAATAATAATAATAATAAAATCACAATTCTATAAACAGAATTTTTTAAATGTTAGCATCATCTCTTTATATCCACATTTTGACACACTTTATTTAACACATAAAAGAAGTCCATGATGAAGATGCACATTTTCCTGGATCCTCACACACAGTTTTTGTTTTATGTACTTAGATTATACAGAACATTTGGAAAAGATACAGTAAGTCAAATACATCTATGATTGGCAATAGTATATGGAAAACACCTCAATGATACATTCTCTTTTTTCAATAACAGCTGACAACCAACTAATAGTACGGTCCATTGTACACTGAGTAGGAACCAATCGGGATGACTTAAATGTCAAGACCTCTAATTTATTTTGTCTTTCTGCTGCCAATCAATCAACTTGAGTGTCGGACCCTGAGCAAAATGTGGCCACGGCTCGCTTCACAATTTATGAGAGCTCTGTTTGAACACTGACAGCTGACATTTTAATCTCAATTTGGTCGAGCCCACTGAAGCTCTTTTTCATCTTAAATGAACCCAGCTTGTCTTATTACAGGCTATCAAAGTTTTGGTCAGACAAAAGGAAGGAGCATTATATTTTAGCAGAACATGTCACAGCTTTTATTTCGATAGCAGACGTCTAATGCAAGGAAAGAGTAATATGTGTTAAAAGAAATTATTAAAGAGTATTTGTAAGCAAAATCAAAACCAGTTTTGACCTGTGTGTGTTAATTATAGATTTAATTATTGTACACTATTGATCCAATATCTTAACCATACTGCTGAACCCTTTATCAACATTGTGTCAATCCTTAAGTAATAATTCACCTAAGAATATGAATTTATTGTTAATATCAACAGTTCACAGGAACTCAAGTTATTGTGAAGTAGTGCAATTCCAGTGAAATGGACTATTGGTCTCTCTCTATTACTTGCTTTGGGTGGTTTAGACATTCCACTCACAGACATTGATTACAACAGAGCCAGATGCCAAAATAAATGGTATATAACACTCGAGCTGAAATTAGCTGGCGCAGCTCAACGTCAGCCTACTTCAAAAGTATTTCAGTGGTTCAGCGTTATTCTTTTAGAGCAGGGATTCCCAACCTTTTAAGTTGTGTTCCCGTAATGTAAAGCAATGTCCACTTTTAACTGCTCGTTACAGACTTATGAGTTGGGAACAGTTCATCTGAGGAGTGATTTTACCTCACTTGAAAACAATATTTCTTTTGAATCGTTTTCAGAGGCCTCAAGGGGTAAAACTATACAGTATAACAACAAAAAGATCAGAAAAGATAAAAGAAAGGTTACGTAGAAGAAGTAAACTTGGCCGTGGTTTAGCAGAATTTCGTTCTTTTCTTACTTTGTCCTAGTTACTAGTTTGTGGAGCATAATTTACATTTTGTGAAGCCAAACAGTTGCCCTTCATACCAATATTTAGAGACACACACTACTATGCTTTCTATGTGCATGTCACTTTGTGTTACAACATATGAAAGAGCCTTTTTCAATGATTTACATCCCTTACTACGAGTTTAAACATGCAAACTTGACTGACTCTTGAACTCAGTAGCATTTGCTTGGCTTTAAAAGACTTGGATTGTGCTGCTCTATGAAGTAATTTCATCATCAGTTTTTGCAGTAATCTGCAGTTGCCAACAACACAAAACACCAAGTGCAGAATGACAAATTCTTTACTAATTCCTTTAATGGGGGAATGCCACGCTGTCGAAGACGGAGGATGCCAACCCTTCTGAGTGGTGCAATATGTCTCTCTCCCCTCTTGGAAGTAGTTGGATCGACTGACAAAGTTGGCAATTCTAGCTCACATTTTTAGGGACTGATAATAGAACTCCAAGAATAAAAATTAAAATGGGTTGCTTTCCACCTCATGCCAAAACAAAAAAATGTACTAGAACTTCCTTTTCCATGTTCTATCACATCACCTTTTTGACACAGGCCTACACGTCTTATTTAGCCATGGATACAGTGTTCAGCAAAGGAGTATGCTATCACATAGTAACATTATACAACAGTATCAAACTTTATACCCCCTTATGTTGATCAGCGTGTAAAAATGCTGCCTGCATCCTGATATAACTCTGTACATAAACCACAAATGAGGGATGTTTTTTAATCTAGCCCCAAAGTGTAATAAAGAGAGATAGAAGGATGGATACCCATGGAGGATGGAGATGGAAGTACGACAAATTTTAGAGTTCGCCATAAGTCTTTTTTTTTTCTTTTTTAAGATTATTTTTTGGTCTTTTCCCTGTATTAGTAGTAGAGACAGTGCATAGACATGAAAGGGGGAGAGAGATGGGGGGGACGACACGCAGCAAAGGGCAGCAGGTCGGATTCGAACCTGCGCCGCTGCAGGACTCAGCCAACATGGGGCGAACGCACTATGTCTATATATTCGCCATATGTCTAACCAGTGTACCAACAACCTTGGTAATGTGACTTATAGTCTACACGGCAGAAAAAGGAAAATAACCCAAGAGGTAGGTTAAGGAAATGATTTTAAAATTAAACAAAATCAAAGAATAGAGATGAAAAGGAAAGGTTGTGTATTCTCATATAGCTCTTGAGTGTTCGACAACAACGAATAAGTCATTATGGTATTAACCAGAGAGGAAAAAAGTAATGTTTTTTTTCTGTCCTATAATTGAATGTTTATGTAGTCCTGTGCCTATGCTCTCAAAGGACTGGAAAGTCTCTCTGACCAGAGTGAATCATCCGAATCATGAGTACTCAGATGCTGCGAAGTAAAACCATGTTGATAGCTTGTAATAAACATGCCACACTCTCTAAAAGCTGAAAAGGCTGTTGGTTGCCAGAAAGCTTTGAAGTAAGATCTCACCTCCTAACCTACCACCATTTCACGTCTCCTCTTGTTTTCTTCTGTTCTTATTAGGGAGCTGGCAAGGACTTCAGGCACATCACCCACAACTACTGTATGAAATAAAGGAATACATCAAAACATCTGCGGTGACCTGAGTTTGGGCATGCATATACATTCATTTATCTTTTGTTGGAGTTAACAGGATGCCTTGTTAACCAGCAAGAATTCACAATTTAAAATTGCATCTACAGAGTCAGCATCCAGCTTGTCAAGCTTGTGACCTAGAAAGGCGGCAAACAAGTTTTTGGGTCAGAGCGTTTTCCGATGGTCTCTCTCTCTCTCTCTCTCTCTCTCTCTCTCAATCTCTCTGTCCTGCACACACATACAGTACATATATACACAGAGGCACATTTTGGACTGGCAGGTAATGCAGGAAGGCCAGTTTTAGAAGGCATCAAATATTCATGTGTCTATAAAGTGCTGGCCCGCAGGTGTATGCTGCTGCCTGTGCTCTTTTATCACTGTCTGGCTGCATAGACCCTGAGGTGCTGGATCCTTCATAGTAGTATAGGCCTATGATTGGACTTTATGGGGGAGCCAACAGTGAGCAGGGCTCCCCTAAATCGGCTGGCACAGCAATGTTATAACATATAAGTCAGGCTGAGAGATCAGCCTAATGCCTCCCACCAGCCGCTCTGTGACAATGTTTCGGTGATGAACACCTATACCGAGCCGAGTGCTCCTCTCTGCTTTCTTTATTTCACATTGACTATGAGAGCTTGGTTATTTATGAAGAGATGTTTGCAGGAGCAATGTCTCTTGGCTTCAGTCTAGACAAGAAGACATTCAGCTGATAACGATGATCAGGCTACTACTGGATAGGAGCTCTGAACTTAGTCATCTGTGAAGTATAGGCTATGAGTGGTGTTCCAGAAACTTCTCCTCATCTGATTCTCCAAAAGTGAAGCCAAGAGATGAGAGAGAGAGAGAGAGAGAGAGAGACAGAGAGAGAGAGAGAGAGAGAGAGAGACTGACTCTGACTCCACACACACTCGCCGACGCTCAGACTCTCCTCTCTCTTCACTTGTCTCCCATCACTTCCCCCCCACCACACCTCTAATGTTTTCCCATATATAATCCAAACTCTAGCCCAGTTGTTAGTAATTGATGGAGTGGAGGACGGACACATCAACTCGTTAATTAAGGAGCAGCTGTCAGCAAAAGAGTTGCAATAAAGAAAATCGCCCGAGGGGATTGAAGCAGACGGAGAGCAGCGCGCGGAGACAGGCGAAGGAAGGAAAGGAAAGGAAAGGAAAGGAAAGGAAAGGAAAGGAAAGGAAAGGAAAGGAAAGGGGGGGAAGACTGCTTCAGGTGACCGAGTCGCGATGGAGGCGCGCGGCAAGCGTGATTAGGGAGCACCGCTTGTTGGAAAGCGCTCGCTTTGTCCAGGTGGATTACAAAGTGAACAAGCACCAGAACTGACCGGGACCGCCCTTTGTCTTGCTATTTCACTTGGACGGATTATCTCACAATCATGAACGTGTCGCCCCCGGACCGCAGGAAAAACGTGCTGCGAGAGCTGGCTTTGGAGATTGGCATCCGAGTTCTGCTTTTCGGAGTTTTTGTGTAAGTAAAGCCTCGAGCATCTGAGATTTCCGATCCCTGAACCAAAAAAAAAAAAAAAAAAAAAGGCATTATATTCAGTTCCATGACTGGCGTTATCCATGTGCCTTGCATGCTTGAGACACAGAACACCTGTATTCAGGTCCGTTTGCCGCGGTGTGGTGCTGTGTTGAGCCGCGCGGTTGAAGGGCAGATCACTGCTGAACGAATAGGACAGTAGACAGTCGCTCAGTTAACAGGTTGCAAAAAACGAAAACAAGTTGAATAGCCCACAGCATTTTTTTTTTTTTTTTTTACTTTATGTCATAAATCAGTGTTTCACTATTCAGCTCCATTCCAGCTTTTCTTTGATGATAGAGACACTCATGGCATATAGAATGTCATAGTGACATTTTTGGTCTGATTAGAGATGGCTAGAGAAAGAGAGAGAGAGAGGCAGCTTTTTTGACCACTTCACTTCACAAGAAACAGATCTAAGGGAAAGCCCAACACAGTGATATAGTGATATATCTATGCTCAATACTTCTTAAAAATAATAATAAATAATTCTTTTTTGCAGAATGACTCTTTGCCGAGAAGGATGTGCCTCACAGGCAGCAGCCTTCAAAACTAACATAAATATGAAATATTAATTGTTTGTCTGGCCTGGAGTGATTAAAAGCTTTGTTTGCATCAGGATTGTGTCATGTATCAACTTTCTGCTTAATAACAGCTGATAAAAGCCCCAGGTAGGCTACTGTCATCTGAAATGACTCACCTCGCTGTGGCTTTCATTCCATCTGTGGGAAGAAGAAAAAAAAAGAAGTCAAAAATCATACCAACTGATTCGGAGTGTTTAGCTACACTCTTTACATAGCATGTGTACATTTATTGTTAGCATCTGTCTTTGGGCTAAGTGGTCCAGCTGTATGTGTGCTGTCTTAAAGGATTACACAGAGAAGAAGAGCCTGATGCTGCATGTTCAAATTGTTTGGGGGAAACTCAGCTGGAGGGATCAGACCAATGAATGAAACATGTCATGGGTGGAAGCATTAAGCCTTCTGGCATAGCCCTTTGTGTGCGTGTGCACGCGTGAGTCTGCGGGTTTCACATTTGTGGCTGATTTGTTATTGCGTTTCAGTGCTCGAGGCTAAACAAAAAGCAATTTCACACAATATCATCATCATCATCATCAACTAACTGCTGCATGCTGCCACAGAAGCCCCTGTCAAAAATGGGGCCCCTATCAGTAAACTTGATCTGCTTTGTACTTAACAGCAGTGCCCTTAAACACAAGACACATGAAATGAATATGGCTCCACGGCCAAGTTGACTTCTTCTACGTGACTAAGCATACAGACATGCAGCATCAAATATCGTCTTCATACCTGCACATGGTGAAATTTTAGCATGACACGGGCAGTTGTGATTGGATAGTGATAAATACTGGTGAAACACAGAGCCAAGAAATCCAAATTCCATTATGTAATTAACTGTATTTTTTATTTGATTGAAGTCACACAAATAACAACGTAGTATTGGTGTTTGTGCTTAAGATTTCTTGGGGAAGTAATTGTTTTATGTTGTATTTGTGCCTGGCAGATCAGAGAGAGCTCCGTGCCCCATGGGGCAGCAGTTCCCTGTTCTTGTCTCACCTCAAAGCCCGAGGTGAAGGCAGGATAATTGGGGTCAACTAGAATCGCCTGCTTTCTTCACTGGAAGTGTAAAGGACAGTTTTTAGCTGTCGTCTTTTGTGTCTGCTGTTCAGTGTGGATGTCATATACTTTACTGTTTAATCTTGGTAAGAAAATGGCAGCCTTATCCGTGTATGTTTAACAAAAAGATTTTGCAATCGTGTATTGCTTGCCTTGCTTTATTGCTTAGTTAAAATCCTGCTTCTCCCATTCAAATTACAATCATATTGCTTTCTCTGCAGCTCAGTATTACATTTGACTAACTGGAAGAACCAATTTCTTTAATTTGTGGTTAATATTCCTTCATAATCATGAACATTTACTGTACCAAGGGATGCTGAAATTGAATTAATGAGTCATTCAGTTTGGGCTTATTAGCTGATATGAATGCATCATAGAGGTGTCTTTAATCAGAGATAACACATGCAAGTTCTGTCATTCTTTTTGTCTTTGAAATAATTCTCACTGTGCGTGGTCACCCACACAAACTCTCTGAGGACTGTTTCTGTATGAGAGGACATTTTAAACCCAGTGCCCTGAATTCCCTGCATTACTCACATCCAAATTTGGTCAAAGATGACTTGCCTTTAAGGGAAAAATTCTTTGTATTTGCCCTTGCTTGTCAAGCTGCCTGTCTGTTTCAGGCCTCAGGAGGTGCACTGACCTTAAGTGACTGGCCCAGTCTGTGACGTTAGGTTGACCCTGTGCTATCAAACAGGTAATGCCATGTACTGTAGTCATAATAGCTTGGTGGGCACCCCAGGAGTCACACATTTCCAGAGTTCAAAAAGTTCAATCTAAATGAAAATAGATATTTAAAATTTGGAAAAAACAAAAGCTGAAAATTGCAACAGAGATCATTTTCTCCTGCGGTTAGCTAGTCAACATATAAAGGGAGTATAATGAGATTGGTGCTATTTTACTTTTCTTGTAATCTGGAGCAAATCAAACAAGAGCTTAGACAAATACAAAGAAGCCATTTCTTCCTTGAGTGGCTGTGCAGCGGAGCTCTTGTCCTCAATCAATCATGTGTTTGTTTCCCTGCTCATAGTTGGACACTTGAATAAACATATGGATTCCAGTAAATATAAGAATACTGGCTCAAGGGAGAACAGGAGACAAAGCAAGAAGGATGCATGGACAAAAATAAAGAGACAGAGGTGGAAGATAAGATGGCGGACGTGGAGTTAGAAGGATCTAGGTTGTTTAGAGATTTTGCAGATTAAAACCTGAGGCATAGCCAATAGAGAGGCACCAAAACCACTCTGAGAACTCTTTATCAGGGCAATCTAAAAGCTTCGCGATGGAGCGATTTGACCAGGGAAAGATCAGCTGTTTTACAGGCTGATGTACATAACAAAATAGAATAGATGTTTGTGCCAGGGGTAACAATTTGAATTTTAGCTCAATTGTCTCTTTTATTGCCGTAAATTATAGTGATTGAGAAGGACTTTTCTTTTATTGCATGTACTGTATTTGCATTGAAGCATGCCCGAATGTCCGATATGAGACGAGCTACATAGGGCTGTCCTCGACTAAAGAAATTCTTAGTCGACTAACACTTATACAATTTTGTCGACTAATCGATTAGTTGATTTAATTGACAGAGCTGTGCGCTTTGAGAGGTGGTTAAGACTAGAAAAGCACAATATAAATTTAAATTAATTAACCATCTGTAAAACTGAGTTTCTCCACAATTAATCCTGCAAAAGCACCACTTTAAATCTTGTGTTTACCATAAATGTGCTCATAAGTTTCTTGGAAATGAGTAATTAAGCATGAATAAGCATAAAAAATGACTAATCAACTAAAGAAATCTTAGTCGACTAAGACCAAAACGACCGATTAGTCGACTAATCGACTAAGATGTGGCAGCCCTAGAGCTAAATACCCTCGGAATTTTATGGATGATAATATAGTTGTTGTCAATTGATGTTAACAGCGCATGCTCGAAAACAACACCAGTCATCCCTCAAAACAGAGTTCGCCTCATCATCCTCTCCTCTCAGGGCAAGGCTTAGGAACAACCCTGGGATTCAGCCCAGAGCCTTGGCAAGGCTCCGAAAGCCTCGTGAGATGTTGGGGAAGAGTGCAATGTCAGGCCTTAGACTGTTTAAGAATAAGTGGATTGTTTAGCTTTCCTGTTAAAACTATAGTGTGCAACTATTTTATATTAATGAACGTCCGTTACATTCAAGCCATTGCCAAATGAGTTGATGCAAAGCTAATTAAGCCTCCACACAGCTCTCTGTATTTCTCACTAGGGCTATGTTTACGAAATGGTGTAGTCTGGCGACTCTCGCGTGCAAAAGCTCAAGTGATGATAATTACCTCCATCGTGTTTTTTTTTAATCCTCCATGTCCTCCTTGGCTACTAGCAACTGTGTGGAGGAGGGGTGGGGTGGGGGTGGGGCGCGATCACCCGAGGCTTCATCATGTGGATGCAAAGACAGTGAAGTTGTCATTACTTAGAATTCCTCATGGGGGAGACAGAAACTATGCACTATAGCTTTAAGGATGGGGGCTTTTGCGCTCTGGTTTTGGGTAGTTAATCTAGTTGTAGAGGATTGGTTACAAAGTCATCGGGGCACATTGTCTCTGTACTTGATATGAACAAAAAACATATTTCTAATCTAAGAGAATGTATGGTGTAAAACATTAATCTTTAAGATGTCATTCCTGGTTGATTTGGCTTATCGTGACAGTAACAGCGAGTGCAGTTTAATAGCACGACAAACACTTATTGAGTGGCCTCTTTGTCAGAAACACAAAGAGCAACTGGTGAACCTGTCTACAGTGCAGCCAAACAAACTCTTGTTGTTTTAATAAAGAAAAACATAATTGCAACTACAATCTGATTTCATTCTGCACATGGCGCAAGTAGTTTTTTACATAAGAGGTCACAGTGGAGTTGGAGGAATGCAGCTGTTCGCCTGTAGCTCTTCATCTCACAGTTCACTGCGGCTGCTCCTTCTTCTCCCATTAGCTACCCCCTTGCAAAAAAAAGATCAGCTGACGAAAAAATGTCGACAACGGGTTGTGGTGCGTGCCAACCACATTGACAAATACATTGCATTTTATGTGACTGCTTCACAATTAAAGCCACCCTGTGTTTTGCCCGGCGTTGAATGCTCTTAATGTGCAGCAGCAGCAGGAGGTTGGGTTGTCATTAGCAGTAGCGTTATACAGCTCTGATAGGATGGAAAGGAAGCAAAGAGTAAACAATGAGGCTGTTATAGCGCTAGATTACATGCATGCATAGTTTTCCTGTTCAAAAAAATCTCTAGTGTTTACTGTAGGTGGGCAATCTGAATTCAGTGCAGGAATAGCAGACTGCGCCACTCCCAATAAATAGAATATATTAAGACGTAATTACAGAATATAAATACATTGAATGACTATTGCAGAAAGAAATGTGACCATAAATAGATTAAACAATTGAGTTTGATTGAATTACTTTATAAGTACATGTTTGTGGTAATGTACTGACACTAAAACACTCGTATAAATTATCGCAAACTTCACTGACCGACATTTTGAAAAACGTTGAGTAATCTTTAAATAGGATGTACAGTAAGTAAAGCTATTTCCTGAAAGGAAATGTTCAGCCAAAGGCCACAGGTGTGAGTGCCACTTTAAAGATTAATGAAATGGTGTTTAATATAAATCCCCGTAATCTGAAAGACTTGGTAATGCTGCCGTTCCCAATCCCCCAGAAAATGCACTCCACTCTGCAGCCCTGAAGCTTTCAGCTCTTTGTTTTTATCTCACTTGTCTGCATGCTGTAGTCCCAGCGGCTCTTCCCATGGGCAAAATCTCCAGCAAAAACAAGCTCACTCAAGCTGATTTTACAATAGCTGCACAGCGGGTAATGGCAGAGAGCTGAAGTAAAAGAGTTGCTGATGAAGAAAGCCCAACATCTAGCATTCAGAACCAGGCATTTTTCTCAGAAGCTGGTTGACCCCCAAAAAAAGGCACATAATTACTGGAACAGCTGGTGAGAAAGAGGACTCCAATGAATACCTACCTGTGTTGCTCTGTTTGTGACATTAAACCTCGAGTTTGTTTTGGTCTTCTATTGTGGTCAGAAATGACTTTTCCAGAATGTGACTCTTAAACTAGAGTAATCTGCTTTTTGTTTACTTTTTTTACTGCATGCGTGATTATTACAGTGTATTCTCTCGCCGTGTTTCGTAATTTTGGCAGCCAACATCTGAGGCACTGAATCACAGGTCGTGCAATCTGTAACCCTTATTATCTTGACTATGAAGGAAAAATCGAGATGTTCATGTTCATTTACTGATATTTGTCTGATCTTTGTCTGCACAGAGAGAACACCTTTTGTTGTACTTGATTATGCAAAATCAACCTGATGAATTACTTAGTTCATAGCTTTTGAAAAAAAGGCAGTCTATTCAGGGACATCCAATTAAACCAAACAAAAGAGAGCTAATTCGACAAGTGCAAGATGAAAGAATGAGAGGAAATACATAGATGGAAAACAAAGCCAGAGGTACAAGGTTTTTAAAAGGACTTGTGTGCCAATTTTAATTAGTGACCATAATGAACTCGATGAAAAAAACGATGAAATAATGGAATATAGAATGATGGAAAAATGCACAAACAGATAAGGCCAAATCAGAGATAAGAACAATTGTGTAAAGAAAGGATGGACAGAATGGAACTGTTTGTGTTTAGCTGAAGGATAGTTTGGATCAACAAACTCTGCAGGTGCTGTGACAGAAATAAGCATTATTCCAATGAGAGCAGAGGCAGCAGACTATCACCGCAAGACCAGGGATTCCATAACAGCCCAGTCTGTCACCGGTCTAAGCTACTCTGGCATTTCATTCTCCACTATCGTTTGATCAGCTCATTATGTCTCGCTGTCCCTGCTGTCATCTATCCAACCCCATGTCTTTATCCTTCCACGGGCATTAGATCACTCAGTTGCTCTCCATGGGCCATTTTCACCATTTCTTCTTAAAGGAAAACCGTTTTTACGGAGATTCCCCCGTGAGTCGATTTAGCCATTAGATGATGAAATGTAGGCAGAAAAAAATACTATTGGATGCACTGCCTTGAAATTGTGTTCAGATGTGCATGTCCCTGTGGTGATCTCATAACTTTTAATTTAGCACCATCATCAGGTCAATTTTTTTATTTTTCCAATACGTTGGTTTATGACTACAAGTAAAAGTCAGGAGAATTCCGGTTGATTTCAACACGTAGCTCTGTTGTTTGAAAATTTGGAGTGCTGTCAGTAGCGAGACAAACAAAAACAATCGGTGCTATACACCGTGTTATCCTCCTGCTAGCGTTAGCACCCGGGAGACTGAAACAGGGCAAGTTTTAAACGTGTTTTCAGCCTCTTAACATGTTCGAAATGTCATTACAAGTGCCTACCCATATGAAGTGATTCCTTCTGAGTGAACACAGTGAATCTGACTGCAGTAGAAGTGAAAGAAATACATGAAAGTTGTGCTAATCATTGACATATATAAAATGGACCAACAGATCCCGTTGCTCTGGACGGAGACCAGTGAAGGCTATTAGAAGCACTTTTCCGGAGATGGCTGCGCGTTACTGCGCAGCCTCCAACTGAGCTCGAAGACGTAGATGTGACGTGAGCAACCTGTCTGAAAGTTGTAAGTCTTCTGGTAGCTGTGCCAAGAGAAATCTAAATCATTCCCAATCTTGCAGACTGAGAGCGTAGGTGTATGTAAGGAGATAACATAGGCACAGGCTAATAATTGATAACTAAAATGCTAGTTAACATTAGTAATTAAACTTAAACGGCTAATGTAAGTTGAAGCTGCCTGCGAGCTTCTCCTGTACTATACGGTAATTCCTCTACTATGCGACAGTAAGTCCCATGGTTATGACACAATCGTTAGCCTATTTTTACAAAAACGTCTGCTACGGAGCCATAACGTGAGGTACAAGGTAATGGAGCCTTTTATACATTGTTGTGTTTCTTTCGAAATAAACAATGTACAAATAGAGTCTTTAAACGCTTCAGATGTAAAGTTATTCGCTACAAAATTGCGTCTGAGCTCCAATTATTCAATACTGCTATGGTATTCTCTTCCTCTACTTTACGGGAATATGCAGGTCATTAACTGCATATGGACCAAAATGAAAAGCTGATAGACTTTGGGGTCAGAGGTACTTGCAGCTGATGGTTTCAAGTGGGTGGGGGGGGGGGGTGGGGCGTAGCTAGGCGGAACGAGAGCGAGAATACTTATTTGTTAGTATTGAATAATTGGAGCCCAGACGCAATTTTGTAATTTTCTCAATTTCTGATCCGAACAGAAAAAAAAATGGAAAAACAGATTTGTCATGGTGGGAAAAATAATTGGATATTTGAACCCATTTTTTTGTTTTTCCAAATGTCCGTTTGTGCTTAGAAAATTGAACTGATAAGCGTTACACTGACCAGAATGGCCCATTTCAGAATAACTAATGACCTTTAGCTAACACTTTTATCTAAAAAAAGTTCCAGATAAACACTCACACACTGAGAGCAATTCGGCGTTCAGTGTCTTGCCCATGGACTCTTCGACATGGGACTGCATAATTCATATGTTATAATATGTTCTATTACTCATCTGAATCTGCAAAAAAATCAACTACAGCTGTCAAATAAAAGTAGTAGTAAAAAGTATAATATTTCCCTCAGAAATGTAGTGCAGTAGAAGTATAATGTAGCATTAAATAGAAATACTCAAGTAAAGTAAAAGTACCTCAACATTGTACACACAAGTATTGTACTTGTATTGTATTTGTTAGTTATTTATCACCACTGCTTGTGTAGTTGCAACTAATAAACTGGCCACTGTGATAATACACACAGAAAATAGAAATACATAGACGTTTACATAATTTTGCATATTTTTGCATAATTCTTGTGAGTTTATGACATCATGTCTAAAAAAGATTGAAGTGTTTCATCTTCGGTTACATCCAGTCTGCACCTGTATCACAAAAAAGATTTGGGAGAAACCGTAACCAATTTTCTCAACTAAATGGTGTAGTTGTTATTGACATGTATAATAATCATATTTTCTCATATTTTGTTGCAGTCTTCATCCCAAAACTGACTGAAATCCAAGCCCACCACCATAGCTCACATTACAAAGTGAAATTAAGAAAATGTATCAGACGCCGCCATGTTTACAGGGGGCAGTTAATCAAGAATCCAGTCATTAAGACCACAGTGACAGTGGGGATTGTGCTTATGCTGGTAGGCATTTTCCTAATTGAAAATGATATGCTGGAATATTACTGCTACTGTCATACAATTAAATTGTACATTTCTAATCCTTTGGAAGAAGTTCTTAATGCTGCAAGTTAATCTGTTTAATCCCATTTATTTCACTCCGAAAAAAAATAAATTCACATTCTTGATGTTGAAAATGAAAATCATGTCACAAACGATTACGAATATGTAGATAACACTTTAACAACTCCAAGCCCAGGAGATGTAATTGATGACAATAATATTATAGAGAGATGTATGACATATGTATGGTATGTGCTGTAGCCAGTACCTTTTGTCTAGAAATGTTTCATAAGAATGTACCCATTAGTCTAGTAAATCCTCCTGTCGGAGGAGAGAGAAAGATCCCTGCACTGCTTTACACTTTCTCCGATCGTGATATTTCTATTCTTACTCCATCTCTCTCTCTCACCTTCTTTCTCTGTTACTTCTTCTCTCCATTGCCCCTTTCTCAGGTATTTTCTTAGATCTGCTCCATTATTGTCATTTCCAGCTTTATACTCTTATCTGTACAAAGACAGATGAGGGGCTGAAGAGATGAAAGAGCTCTCCTCCAGCACACACACACACACACACACACACACACACACACACACACACACACACACACACACACACACACACACACACACACACACACACACACACACACACACACACATGCAGCAGTCTCCTGGCCCAAATCTCAAAATATATAACAAGCAGGCCCCTTCTGGAGTAGCCTTCATCGCATCTGTGTGTGTGTGTGTGTGTGTGTGTGTGTGTGTGTGTGTGTGTGTGTGTGTGTCCCTCTCAGGCCTCTGGGTTTTGCTGTCAGACCAGACTCTTTCCTTGATGACTCCTCTGTGGTTTCCTTTAGACAATGCACTGAAGAGTGATAGCTCACTTTTCGCCACAGCAGGGTGACTCACATACTGCATATAAAGTGTGTTATAGTCAACGGGAGGAAAGAGGTAGAGACATGTCTCCCTCAGCTTTTAAGGTAGGGAGACCATATTTTGATTTCCAAAAAAGAGGACACTTGGCCTGGCCTCGAGACAAATCCAGACAGGCTTCTCAGAGGTTAATGGACATGCTTTATTATGCCTCAATGGTGCAAAAATAACATCTAATAAAATAAAATAAAATAAAATCGGTAACAACCTGTAACAAAATAATACCTCTCTTTTAAAATAAATAAATAAATAATATGAAATAATGTTCTAAATATGACCTCTTCTGTGTTAAAAACGAAATATCTCTTAATACCTTGTGTGCAAAGCGCCAGTCAATTTAAGTACACGCTTGATGGTCCCATGAAAAACAGTGAAAACCCGGAGGCCCTGGACAGTAGGTAAAAAGTGGATATGTCCGGGCAAAAGAGGATGTTTGGTCACCCTATTTAAAGGTCCCATGGCATGAAAATTGAGTTCCCCCAGCCTGCCTATGGTCCCCCAGTGGCTAGAAATGGTGATAGGTGTAACCCGAACCCTGGATATCCTGCTCTGCCTTTGAGAAAATGAAAGCTCAGATGGGCCGATCTGGAATCTTCTCCTTAGGAGGTCATAAGGGGAAAGGTTACCTCCCCTTTCTCTGCTTTGCCCGCCCAGAGAATTTGGCCCACCCATGAGAGAGAGACATCATGGCTTTCAAACGAGCAAAGTGGCAGTTGGTCAAGGCCACACCCCCACCCTCCACCCCCCCCCCCTCCCCTCTCCTCCTTAATAGCTACAGACACAGAAAGGATACTAAGGAAAGCTCATTGTGGGACTGGCTCTAGTGTCTGTAATTCTGAACCAAGGCTGAATTTTGGGAAAGAGACTTCAGATACAGTATTAGGGGACCACTAAGGTCTATATAAAAGCATCCAAAGAACACCATGTCATGTGACCTTTAAGGTAAACAGCCATTGTGTTTTGTATCCATTGAATTTGCAAGTTTGCTAAAGCTGGGAACAGGCTTGGTTGTTATTGATACATTTAAAGATCAGACCCTCCTCAGCTCATTTTATTACACAAATATTTTAGTCTTGACAGCCGAAGGAAGCCCATATTTATCAGTGGACACCACACTGAATGACAGCTCAACTATGATTAGAGTTGTGTCATAAGTCAAACCCCAAATTCTCATGCTGACTTCTCAATGACGACTCCATTCCTTTCAGGTGAAAGCCGTAATGGGCTGGGGTGCAAAATAACAGTTCACAGTTACCTTTAAACTAAAATAAAACAGACCCTTCATTTATGCTATTTATATTACATCACTAATTCAAACACATTTCAAATGCTGAGCCAAAACGCAGAGCCATTTATAGTTATTTTAGCTGTGTCACTTTACTGTAATGCAGCCGTTGAGACCAAGTAACAGCAGTTAAAAGCCCTACACTGCACACCCAATTAATACTGTACCTACACATCATTACAGGTCGAATTCCAAAGACTCCCAAAACGACACATACGGCGCTTTTAATTACTGCCACATGGTGGCGGTTTAATCAAGTGACCGTAGTAATGTGACCATTCTATTTAACCCAACGGGGCGCAATTTTAAACACTTAGTAAACGCTGGGAAATGGAACTACTTACATTTAGGCAACAAAAATTAAAATCACAGGTGATTTCAATTATTTTGGCTGATAAGAGCTCTTTTCAAAGCTGCGTGGGTGTGTAATGCCTGAGAGAGGGCTTGATTGGCATTTTTCTCTTTCTCTCATTTTGTTAGCTTTGTTGCCTTTATCACCTGACCGTATTGATTAAACGTGCCAAATCAGCGAGCTAAACTACGGTAACTTAATTCCCGGTGTTTTAAGGACACTGGCATGCTGCCTCTTTCACCTTGAGCAGTAGCTTTATCTCATTTCCCCCCCTCCGCATCCGCCCTGCAACCCCCCTTAACAGTTTGAAAACCCCTGGTTTAAACTGATTTCCACCAGATTGTCAGAAGCCAAGGATATAAGGTCTTATACTTTCTTCTTCTTTTTAGCCATCAATCATTTCCAGAATGTCTGTTTATTGGGAGACAATATTCTGCATCATGCGATTGACAAAAGAGGTAATAAAAATAGGGCGCTCCTGAGCTGGCTGGGTCCCACTCCGTGACACTCTGCCCACGCCACATGGCTTCACCAAGTTGTTTCCTTAAACAGGTTGATCAGCAAGAATAAAAGAAAACACCTATTTGAGTGTACAGGGCTTTAGCAGGGATTTATCCTTACATCCCTGTGTGTTAGTGGCATGTGCAATGGAAATATTCTGATTCTTCCTACTCTCCTCGGGTATTGTTTGTTTGCACGTGCAGATTGTGGAAATCTAAAGCAACATCACCCTCCTCAGGAAAATGAGAAAAAAAATCAAAATGACAAAGGATATTAAAACTCATGACAGAGAAGTGTGCTTGACACAAAACAAACAAATAACCAGGAAGGGGAAAAAATGAATTCAAGCCGTAGCCATGAAACTTAAATAGCCTGAGGCAAGGAAAGTGGGAGAACATTCAATACACTTCCTAATACAGATCAGCAGATGTATTGCAGATCCATGAACGTATAACATCACTTTGTGTGTGTTTGTGTATTTGTTCATGTATGTAGGAAGAAAAAAAAAAGAGTAATTGTGTATCGAATTGTCTTCAGTTTGTATCTGTGAGTGTGACAGCATGCATACATGGTTGTGTTCCCCAATATGACTAAGACAACATATACTCATTCCAACAATGAATGAATATATAGTACATTGAGTCATAGAATTTACAAGTAGAAGTGTTGTGTTTAATGAGATTAGGTCCATCATCATGGGGGGAAAAAAGGTTGTGTAATTCAAAAACAGAAATTCCACAGTTATGTATAAAAGAATACATTAAATGATTCTGTGTTTCTGCGTCAAAAGTCTTTTAAGGCAAAGCAAAGGTATTTCAGTTTCCTCTGGTTCACCAGGCGATGCCCTGTGTGTGTGTGTGTGTGTGTGTGTGTGTGTGTGTGTGTGTGTGTGTGTGTGTGTGTGTGTGTGTGTGTGTGTGTGTGTGTCGGTGGGCATCCATCAGTGCACCCTGGCTACTGACGCTGCGTATTTTCACCCCCGCTTTGAATGAACAAAGAGCACGAGGCTGGAATCGCTCTCTTGTCGCTGTCGACTTTGATATTTGCTAGGATGAACAATGAGCATGACAACACTGATAAATGTCAGCCTTGTGTCCCAGTACCACATCTGTGTCCACCAGCACTGCAGGTGAATGTGATCATTCTGTGTATTTCTTGCCACCTCGCTTCCTTCCTCTTTTTTTTTTTTTTTTAAACAATCCAAGCATGGTTACCCTCAGGCCTTACTTTATATACAAAAAAGTAAACACATGCACAGCCGCAGTTTCTTTATATACGTTCTGTTGAAATGTGAAACCTTTTTTAACCATTTTAACCTCTGTGGTGACCACAGGTGTCAGTTATTCTGCCTGCAGATTTCATTATCCGTGCCTCAGCAGTCATGTTTTTATGTTTTAATAATCGTAATTGTCAAAGCAAGGGAATGTATTTAAACACACATTTGACCTGCAGATTTAAACATTTCAAGGTTAACTGATTAATACATAATTCCCATGTGTGTTCACACTTCAGTGACTGGTTTATCTAAAGGTTGCAGGATAATTACAGAGCACAGGGTTGAGCGTAGCTGGAAAAAAACTCTTGTCCTAAATGTACAGTAGGGGCAAATAGTTTAATTCCATACCAGTTATTAAAGAAACAATCCACCATTAAACAAATAAGCACAGTTAATAAGCAGTCTTGTGTCTTGTGTAGACAACAGTAGAGGTCGTCAACAGAGTGCCGAACTAAAACCTCAGTGATAAACATCAGGTATGGCTGCCAGGTACTTGGCAAAACACAACTTTTTTTAAGGATGCTGTGGAAATCCCTTTTTCCTACCTAACACTGCAATTTATAGTTAAAGCAATAGTTCATTCCACTATGACTAGTCATCATCATGCATAGTGGAAAAATAGGAAATGAATGGCTAAAGTTCACGTAGATGAGAAGGAAAGTGGGGTACACCAGAAAATTTAACAAGACTTCATTACAGAAGTACTCCTGTGCACTGCAGTACTATATAAGACCGTCCAAAGTTTTTTTTTTTTCGTATACAGTACAAAAGATCGAGAGAAAGCACACCACAATTGATGATTCGACTCCAATGGGCCGGTAAAGTCGATGCATTCACTCAGCAAGCTCAATGACTGTAAGCTAACACCTGTGGAGTATTTGCAAAGCCTGCTGGCAAATCATCTGCGCGTGGCAGCCTGGCTCCTTGCTTTCCCGCTGTGGGTTGGAAACTTATCTCGCACGCCCACCCCCACCACCTCCGCCACCACCACCGCCGCCAGGCTTCCTTGATTCCCGAATCCCTCTGTGTCCCCTTGGATATGTCCTGCCAGCTTCAGACCACTGCATTTCCTAATGCCTCTCTCAAATATGTGTCTCTGACCTTTCTCACAGTGTCTCTGGGGCTTTTATCGGGAACAGACACCTGTATTCTGACCAAGCCAGCCCTTGTTTGCTTCTCATTATATACTAGCTTCTTTAATATGTGAATGGATAAATGGCTATTGAATGGCTATTGAAATTAAAATGACCCTGCATTTTTCACTTTATCCCCCACCAGGGTTCAGCGTGACAAGGATGACATTTTCTTTTTTTTCTCTCCCATTTAGCCAAGTTGAGGGGACATCTCGAGGGAAGCCAGAGCTAGCTGAGTGTCACTCAGTATCTATCCCACTCCCCTCCTCTCTCCCCTGCCTGTGACAGGACTGGTGCTGTGCTTTCCGGACACGTTCGGTCAAAGGCCTCGACTTTTACCACGAACACAAGAGACAGAGAGATGGGATGTGACATTTATTGCACTCGCAGAATTCTGACTTGCATAGCAGAGTACAGTATGAGAAGCCTCTAGGGAAATACATAATGTCCTTTTTGAACACGTCCCAGATGTTGATTGAATGTGATTATAATTGCTATGCATTTTGCTGCAGGGCAAATTCAGATGAGGATATTCATATTATGAGTGTAGTTTCCCTTAGTTGTGTCTCCAAACTTCAGCCTTTGAACCCGATACCATAACCTGCCACACAACCTCACCTTCACGCTTAATACCTTCTGTTTCTACACATTCCCCCGCTGTGTGGTTCCTTTCCAGCCATTTAAATGCAGCCTCAAATGTCCTGGATTCAGTCTCCTGTAATCCTAAGGCAATCTTCTATGTAGATTGTTAGCATGATTGAAACTTCCATTCCTAAAAAGCACAGCTGTCCCCAGGCCCTCTACAATTAAAACATAAACACATGTTAGTTGCCAGGGCGGCAGTGCTTTGCTCTGGTATACGGGTCCAATAATGAATCAAATAAAACAACATAATTAAATCAAGAACGTATCCTTAGTCCGTCAGTCGGCTCCCCTCTTTCTCCACTGTGACCCACCTCTCATCCAATCTCGGTGAATTTATTAAATCGCAGATACTCCGTGGTCATCATTATTTTAATCAGGCCGAGCCAAAGGAGTTAGATTGGATTTTGCAGGAACAGCAAACGCAGGATTTATTTTTCTGTGTCGAGTAAGGAGCGGAAACTTGAGCAAAACCTGGGCTGTACTTTTTCCTTTCAGCTGTGTTTATTGGGTTATGTTGTGGCTGTGTGATAAACCGCAGCTCACCTGTTGTGACTCTCTTCTACCAATTGTTACAAATTTCTCTTCTGGTGGTTAAAAAATTGTGACTGAGCACATTTCTCAGATGCACAACTCTGGAAAAGCTGATGTGAGCTGAGTTGCGCTGTGAAAATGTAATCCATTTAATGTACGTTTGCAAAATAGACAAAACGAATGGCCCACATTACTTATTATTAGATGCACTTAGTACCTTGTAATAGAACCCTATACAGCAAGCTGGCATTTAATGTTGTTTTTGGAACACTAATCAGTTTCTGTTAACTCTGTATGATTTGCCAAATAACACAACACAGTAGTTCAACATTTTGGGGAATATTCACTTTCTTGCTGAGTTAGCTAGTAAGTTCCATACCACTCTCAGATCTGTACAGTCAGTATGAAGCAAACAGTCAGCACTTGCTGTGCTTAGCTTATCACACATTATATTGTACCTAAAAGGTTAAACAAACAAGATATAATTTGTTAGTGAGCTTTAGAGGAGCTGATAGGCAGATTGTTTGCCTTTGGATAAAGCCAGGCTGGCTGTTTCCCCCTGTGTCTTTATGCTGAACTTGCCGGCTGCTGGCTGTCGCTTCATATTGAACGGACAGATATGAGAGTGGTATTGATTCTCTCATCCAATTCTCGGCAAGAAAGCGAACGACATTTCCCAAAATGTCAAACTACTCTTGTAATTTATGCCTTTAACTAACATTCTATTATTCTGATTGTAACATGATGCTAATGCTGACTTACAGTGCCTTGGTCCTTCTACGCCACCCTGCCTTCATGGTTCTTCATGCAAACATTAATATATGCACTGTGTCATCATCATCTTTGTAATATAGCACCTTTAACACCAAACGTGTGTTACTCTTCACCAATTTAAAAATAGAAGATGACAGAAACCAAACTTAACAGACTGAGACCAAACACTTTGATAAAGCCATCACATAAAGCACATCAATTACTTAACGACTTAAGAGAAAAAAGGAAGAAAGGAAAAAAGAATAAAACAATATGGTCAGACTTTAAGGTGTCCATCCAAGCAGTTTGTTGCTGATTTGTAGACACAGACAGGCCGCCGCCACCCACCGCTGGGACCCAACTCGGCCAGGAATAAGAAAGCCAGCAACCAGTCTGCTCAACAATTCTCTCTCTTCACATCTCTTATTATTTCTGCTTGAATCCCTCATGTATTTCTACCAATACAACACACCGAGGCCCAAGCTCTTCACCACTGACCATTTAGCTTTATTGACCAGCCAAATTCTCCAGTTGGATTTGATGGCGAGTAAGAGGAGGAGTGGGACTTTACCAGTGGTAAATGAACCAGAAGATGCACTGAACAGAGACGGATGGGAATTTCCCCCAGGGCTCTTCACATCCACTCATCCTAATAGCTTGTAAATCTCATAAATCACTTTTTCAATAGCTCCCTGCTATATGATTAAATGAGTGGATAAAATAAGTAGAGGGTGACGTGTGGGTGCCATCAGAGTGAGAGAAAGGCTGTGATGATTGCCCACCTCTGATCTGATCTGGAAGGAAAAGTAAGTTCAAATTCTGTCCCAGATCTAGCAGATGGTCAGCTCCAATTCTTTCTCCCTCAGTCCCTTCTCTAAACCCACACAGCTCGCTCCTATTGCCCAAATGTGCACATCATGAGAGTGCAAATGCAATCAAATGTCAATTGACACAATGCCCTGCGTCCTTTTGAACGTGTCACTGGTTGCATCTGGCCACCGTAGCGCTCCTGTGAACAGCAGCGGTGAAAGAGTGACAAGGTAAGGAACACAGCTCAACCTTACCACTGGGGAAGGACCAGACTTGCCCCGAGCTAAATCTTAGACATCCCAACAGACCTCTCGCTCTGTCGGGGGCTCTGCACCTCTGTACCATGGACATTGCAAAGCTCCCTCGTATTTTCAATTTCTTTTGAGGCGTGAAGGTCACACGCTCTGTCTGCTAAAAAGAATCAAACAAAAAAAAAGGATCACACTTTATTCTTAACCGTCACATACACACAGTACAATGTAGTGAAATTCTATTACTGCATTTAACCCATCCTAAGTGTTAGGAGCAGTGGACAGCTATACATACAGCATCCGGCGAGCAACTTGGGGTTCAGCGTTTTGCTCAGGGACACTTTGACATGTGGCCAGAGGAGCCTGGGATTGATCTGCCAACCGTGTGGTTGAGAGGCAACCACTCTACCTCCGAGCCAAAGCCACCCCTAACTGAGCTATGCAGCTGTGGAGCTGCTCTGCAGCCTCCTGAACCTATAGATAAACGCTGTGTGACCGTAGTTCAATAAGGACTCTCGGTGTTTGGTTCTCGCTCAACCGGCCCCTGCTAGCAGATATAATGCGATCGATATAGATGAAAACTCAGCTCCCGTTTGGATATATCTGTGATAGGCTGATGCACGAAAATACACACAGACAGCAACACACTCAATCAGCCAAAAGATTACTTTCACACTTAGTTTAGTGAAACTGAGAGCTTGCCTGAAGTTAATCCAACTAAGCTATTCCACTCTTCTGTATGCGTCATTGCTTTGTAGCATATCTTAACTAATTAAGGAGGAATTTCTAGATTTTTCTTTTTTTTTACTTTCTGTCGTTGTGGCACAGCAGAAGATATGTATTCCCAAGGCCATAGCCACAGATTCTACCCACAGTGCATAGTAAATCAAGAGCTTTTAATCATCTGCTCTTACTGTTCGCGACGCTGCTGCATGCTTAATCTCCGAAGCGTTTCAACAATTCAGTTTTATATCCTCGGCTGTGGCTGCACTCGTCGAAATAGAATATACATCCAGCAGAGATGGATAGGAATCGGTAATGATATATTGGCCCAAATTGCAGAGTTTTAATGAAGAGGATTAGGAAAGAGACAAAAAGCTAAAAAGTTCCTGAGTTAGAAAAGGTCAGATGTGAAGATTTAAAGTCTAAGACTTAGGCGTAGTTATGGGCTGCTCTTTCTGTAAATTGATGAAAATCAATGTGGCGTATCGCGTACCTTGTGGTCATTGAACATAAATGTCCCCTACAATTAAACCATTTACAGAAAAATGTTGCTTCCCACCACTATAAAACTAAAATATTTGAAAAGTGTGATGCCAACAGCGGCTATCTAACAACTTCACACATTCACCTTCTAACCCGTGTCAGTTAATCTATAATGTTTTGGCCCCTGTATAAGCCATTATGCCTTTGCTCAATAATGTCTCTACATGGAGCAAACCGAAGCAGATAAAACAGAATGAGGTGCTCCCCAGGCAACCAGCAGGCGGTGCTGAGTTAAGGGCTTTTTTTTGTGTGCCTTGTGTTTATGGGCACTTAGAGAGCTCATCTATTATGGCTAGAGTTAGATAGATAGATAGTTAGATAGATAGATTGTTGTTGATCCGTAAAAATGGGAAATAACGGTGTTGCAGCAGCAAAATATCAGACACACAGCACACATACAGAGTATACATTAAATAATAGGGAACAATATACATGAAATAATAATTGACTACGACACAAGCAATATTTAAAATATATACAATTTGGAAATAAAATGTACAACTGTTTAAATAGATATAGATAAACTTAATGTGCAAAAAGAGTTGATGTCAGAAGGCCTTGGATCTCTTCGTTGCACTGATGAGAGTGCGGTCCTTTTCTACACTTTTTTTTTCGACATGGTTGGTTCTTCTCACTATTTCTTTATTCCCTTATCTGTCTCTTCTCAATGTCTCTATAGCTCCTGCTCTCATGGTTATCTACAGAAAGTGTTGAAAGGCTTTTAAGCTTGGAAATAAGCAGAAAAAAGGGGAGCAAACATAACAGAAAATTTGCCACAAACAAAAGTCCTAAATGATACTCCGTCTGCTGTTATGCAGGCATTTCGCCTGTCTGAATGGGCCAATTCTGTTTCTACTAGAATGCAGCCCACATCTCCTTCCATCCTCTCTGTCTCTCTCTTTGAACAAATGTGATTACAATTATTTCCCAGCAGGATAAATTGGGGTGCATGCTGTGTATGTCATTACCTCTCCAAGCTCTGACATTAGCTCTACTAATGTGAATGTTCTCCACATTATCCTTCCTTCCTTCCCAGACAAATGCATACTCCGTCACCACCAGCCTGTAAATGATGCGCTCCCAACTGCTTTTATCTCAGCCTGTAAATTACAACAAAAGTCAAATTCATTTCCACAAAGGCCAGACTCGTCTATCCACGGAATCAAGGATGAAGACTTGATTAAATCCAACTGTGTTTCACGTTTGGAGCCTGGAGCCCTTAAAGTGCATCTAAACCATACTGGAGTATTTCTTTTACTGTAATCATGACGGTTGGAAAAGAGAAGATGAGGCAAAAAAAAAACTTGAGCCAAGGGAAATCCTTTGAGGACGGTATTGATTTGTTGGAGGAGATTGGATACACATTATCCAAATGTATGGAGGAATATTATTACATGTCCAAAAGGCATTTCAATTTGGAGCAAGTCATCCTCCCCAGCAATGATGGTGAAAATATCTGAAAATAGATTGCCATGGTGAAATTTGAGGTGTAGCATTGCAATCTGTAGTGCATCCTTGTGAGATGGACCACAATCGGCTTTTTTTCCTTGAAGGAAGGTCGAATCAGGCTCCTTAGACCAAATTGTGGTCACTGCTACATATTTTCTTGCCTTTGTTTAGCTATTTGAGGTAGCACAATTTTAATTACACAATGTACATACATTGAAAAACTATTCCAGAAAAATATTGACGAATGAATCAAAAATGGGGTTTGATATTATGAAAGTCTTTAGGATTTTAAATTTTAAACCTGATACAATGGCCCATGTTTCATATCCCACTGCAGAAAGTTTATGCATGCTATACAGGCCAGTCATTAGGAATTACGGACAGGGATAGAGTATTCCAAATTTGGCCCCTCATCCACACCCACTCTAATACCAACACCACCCAAATTATGCAATTCCAAGACTGTTTAAGGGACCCCAGTATGCAGAAATATTCAAATACACCATTTTGAAAAATGGCAACGCGGCTTTTTCCCTCGCCGAGAGTAAGCCTAACTTTGGAGCATTATTTAGCCCCTTCCAGACTAGCTTGCATGACATGGTTGGTACCAATGGATGCCTTAATGTAGGTCATCTAGCTTCCTATGATACTAGTATCTTGACTCTAGCTTTAACACTACAGCAGGATTTGCTTCTCTGCCTAGCTCCTCACCGCTCACACATTCAGCCTCACCTGTCATATCTGGTGCTTCTTCACACTTTTTTTGGGCCAGAAATTTGACAATTGCCTCTCTGCTCTTTTTTATATTATTTTTCTCTCTGTACCCTTTTTTTTCTTTTTTGATATCCTGATTTTTGGTGAGACATTCTGACTTAGCTGGTCAGTTGCAGTTAGGGTTACATATTTACATTAGCAGCATGCGTGTTCTACACATCTGAAAATGTGTTTTACAATAACTACAGGGGGTGGGGTATCAATGTGGGCTGTATCATGTGTTTTAATTAAACAAATGTATCATGTAAATACATATAACTTGTATTGTCAGTGACATACAGTAAGTCAGTAAGTAAATTGTTGTACTTGATCCCATGAAAGAGTTAACCATAGACTTTTGCACGGGCCCCACCTGGGCCAGGGTCATCTGTACCATTTGACGGCAGGCCTCATGCTGTGTGCATTCTAACGTGAAAGCAAATATTGTGAAGATGAATTGTATAGTTACCTTGGGGGAGTAAATGTGTTTGCCTCAAACTCATTACTGTAAGACATCAGGGGTTGGATGCAGAAGTCTAGCAGAGTGACATGTAGACCAGAGCTGTATTTAATGACCTGAGAGCTCTCTCTCTCTCTCTGTGTGTGTGTGTGTGTGTGTGTGTGTGTGTAACATTTCCTGTCAGTGATTTCTGAACAAGAGAACTGCAGAGAGGACAAGCTGGGAAAAGTGGAGTAATTCATGAAGCATATTGTGTGGCATTTGCACGGTCATCTTTTGTTTGCCACATACTGTAAATGTAATGAGGCTGAAGTGAATCATGCACAAGGAGAGAATGCCAGGGATTGCAGATATTTACTATTTTGGGATTTGTTATTTTAAGGGATCCTAGAATTGTTAGTGGCTGTACGTTTTTGCGGATTTATTTTTGAACTTACATGGGCCTGTTCTTCACACACACACACACACACACACACGCACACACGCACACGCACGCACACACACACACACACACACACACACACACACACACACACACACACACACCAAGATTAGTCTTCACAATTCTGTTCTGCTATAACACTAGCAATGCCTTCCTCGTTCCCCATTTGAATACCAAATTCCCCCAAAGAGAGTAATAGTTTTAACATTTTGTTGCAAGGAGACAATATCCTAGCAACACACAAAAAATAGTATTATATTAATAATATTTGGATCTCTTCATGGCTCTAGTAGGTACAGTATCTCACAACCCCAACGGTGGAACAGAGCAACCTCTTTTTTTTTTGCAGTGACAAAAATACTTTGTTGAGACGACAGAGAACAAGGTCGTGTCTGACAGATCACTGGGTGGCCAGGGAGGGCTGGAGGAAGCAGCAGCATGCTAAGTTGTTCCCACTCAGTAACAGTGTGACACAGCAGAGCTCTTCAGTGGAGGTGATCTTGGGTGAAGTTGCCCTGCTTATTTGGCCTCATGTCCAAACCCTTTTTTTATTGTGCCCTGCAAATGTCCAACGTCCCCTCAACCAATATACGTTCAAATAATAATAATGTGCTAATAAACTAACATAATAAAATAAAATAAAAGCATGACCAGACTGTGCATCAGGATGTGATACCTGATACGGTGAGTTTGAGAACATGAGTAACTGACCAGTGTACGTTTGTTCTTTTGCCACAGATTTACAGAGTTTCTGGAGCCCTTTGAAAGAGTGATTCAACCAGAGGAACTTTGGCTCTACAAGAATCCTCTGGTTGAGTCAGACCACATTCCCAAGAGGGTCATGTTCGTAAGTACCTGCTCTCTAATTATGCATTCCTCTTATTACAGACTTGATTGCCACTAAACACTCTGCTTAATTCTTAGTAATCTTTGTGGTGCAGAAATCCTTCATTTAGGACGATCAATACGGCAAAGCCTCTTCTTTCCACTCTCGGGTTGAGGCCTGAATCGTGTTGATAGCTATGAGAAGAGGCTTTACAGAACTGTGATGATTAGTACTTACAATGTAAATAATGTTCTCTCGGACAGAAGTGGGCGATGAAAGGTTCAGCGGGATTTCTTACCGATACGGCAAGAAATGAAAACATGTTTTTTTCTCTGGCTCATGCTGTACCTGAAGAATCTCTTGGCAAACACATTTCACACATTTCTTTTGACAGTGCAATCACTGGATTCAATACACTTGAAATACAGCATAGCCTACTGGGAATTACAGAGCTAGTTCCAATAATGTTGTGAGTCATACTGCACATTGTTTTCATACTTGGATGGCACCAAATGGTCTTATAAGAGTGATTATATGAAATATGACAACACCCACGATACCAAAACAAACAAGTTGTTGTTATACCGGAGAATACTGCACTAATAATATTCCCATCTGCCACCAACATAGACCATCTTGTCATCATGTTCGTTATTTATTTCAGGGGCCACCGGAGGAGTTATGGGACCTTAAATCAAAATAGACTTGACCCTCCCTTCACCAGTGATACATTTTGGATGACCCTCCCAAATGATTGGGAAAAAAAGAGATGACCCTCCCCAATATTATATTGGAGCTGTCTGTATGGGCTTGTACCTTGTACCTGTATTTTTACAGCTGTCACGTATGTAACTAAACCTCTGCATTCTGATCTTACGCATCACACTCCTCTGTTCAGTAGATTTACTCACTAACATTGTTGTGGAAACACAATAACCATGTAAACTAAATGCACACTTCCTGCATTACTGCATTACTTCAAATACTAAGTTACTCATTTGTATAAACATGAAATAAAACAATTAAACATTGAGACCATTCAACAAAGGACACTGGTTGCTATGGACTCGTCACTAGGCTTCCTCAGTCATAGTATATTTTAGCATAGGTAAAGCTGCCGAAGCTGAACATTATCCAGGATATTTGAGGTGGGTATGGATGCAGCCTGCAGACCTCCCGTCTCATGCCCTTCCGGCTGTTGGTATCCGCAAGCTTCGACTTATCAAAATAAAAGCTTGCGTCTGGTTTGCTATGTTTTCGTACTATGTTTTGGATGTTTTTGAACTAAATAGTATGGCAATCATGCTAATAAATAACATTATTTAGTTACAAAACAATGGAGCTAGCAAAGCAGTTTTGTGTTTATATGTGCAAGCGGGATTTATTCAGTTTGGGAAATCCCACGGTCTATAAAGCTCCAGCTCAAATTGTCTGGCTGAGTAAACAAGGAGGGACCCATCTGCTAGCGATAGGGGCCGAGACTGTGAGAGCAACATGGAGCTACATGGATAAATATGCATCAAACAAGCCACTTTGAAATTTTGCTGTTCTCATGAATACAAAACTTGGGTGACCCTCCCCCTTAGACTAAAATAAATTGGATGACCCTCCCATCAACAAAGAATAAAAAGACATGGCCCTCCCCTATTTTCCTCTGGTGGTCCATTCCATAAATACCAAACAAATCTTGTTTATTCTCATCCAGCTAATTTGGTTCTTTGAAAGCAGGTGGAGTATTGTTTTGAAAATCCTGGATGAAGTTAGCTTGGCTAACAGTGCGCTCTTATCTTAACCATGAGCAGCATTCATATGATTGGCTGAGTGCTGATCATGTGACATACATGAGGTAGGTGTGAGAACCGTCCCAGCATGCACTGAGGCTATAGATTTGTTTATATTCTTATTTCATCTTTCTAGTTGTTACTGGTGTCATTTTGTTCTACATTGTGCTCCACAACGTTTCCTACTTTCTGTACTGTTAAACAGTCTACGGTACGAGTGATGTTGTGTGTGAGGTCCTCCTCATGGACTAGCAAGACCCTTTTAAGTGATAATCATCAGCCTGTTATGAAAATGAAACCCCACTAATATCTCTTAAAAGCAGCTATGATTGTATGACAAATTAAATGCCATACAGTATGTTCTGGCTGGTCTTTGTAACAGTTAGAATCTTTAAGTTGAGTTTATGCCCTATACACTACTGATTCTTTGTTGTTTACAAACTTTTATTTATTTTAATTATATTAATATTACATTTATTTAGTTCTGTCATGTATAAGTATAGGTACGTTTTCGTCATGACTATTTAATTGTGATAAGTACAGATCATGTTGAGTTTAAAATCCTCATTTAATCAACTCTTTCATTATGAATCTAATAAAGAAAGCCATTTGTATGTGGTCATTAGAGGGTGACACAGGAATCAATTGTTTCTCCCATCCCATCCCAAGCCCACAAAAATACTCCCGTCATATCCCGATCACGTGACTGCATCTCCCCAAAAAGATCCTGCGAAAGTCCTGCAAAATCCCTAGAGAAAGGCTCCCTAATCCCGTCCCCTATGTTGTCTAAAGTTATCTGCAGGCCTAGGCAATTTCATTACGTAATTCCTAACGGAGATCTTCTCACACTCAAAACGCATTTCTCCGTCCCGTTGATTTCTATGCTCTATCCGTCCCTATCACGTTACCAACAGTGAAATTGACTCCCGTACCTTGGGACTCCCACGGCAATACCGTGACCAGCGGGAGTCCCGAAAAATTGTCACCCTCTCGTGGTCATTACTTCATGTATGTGGTTCATAGTAAACCATCTGGTTCATGATCCAGCTAAGTGTCAATAAGCCTGCCCATTTGCAGGTTTGGGTTTATATGATATACAGTATACAATATAAATTAATCCGGCTTTAAAAAACCAAAAAAAAAATCATGTGTAATGTCAAATCGTCAACATTTCAATCTGGATAACTTTATTATCTACGGGGCTCAGAGGTCACAGCACCAGGACGAAAAAATAGTTAGAACATTTCCAACGGTTCTGTAACTTTAAAAATAAATGGTGACCGTTTTAACCTGAACATCCAGGCACTAGCAGCAGAATGTGCTTCACATGAAGCAGAACTGCTCATTAAATCTGCTGTAATATGAATACCTTCATATTGTGGTTTCCATACTGGTGCACAAGGGCAGAAATTGAGTCCTGATGATGATCGGGTGACCCTGTTCTCTTATATAATAAACTCTTTTCCCACCCCATCAAAGAGTGATCAAGCAATCTTTCACAGGCTTTACAAGGCTGCTGCCCTGATGTGTGATGGGTTTGCATGACGTGGTGAATTTTAGCTGAATAATCCACAGTTACAGTTATTCTCTGACAGGCTGATATGTTTAATTCTGTACAGCTGGACAGCGCTCGACTGACTGGCGCTTTACTCCATCCTGTGCTCCCCCACACACATCAATCATCTCATTATGTACAGAAAAAGCTTCAGAGTAGGTGGTAAGCACTAACTGGCACTCATTTCAAGCTAGAAATAATAGCAGGTCATGTATACTTTAGTATATGAAATACTTGTCCCCCTATATAAAAAAAGGCTGAATAAATGTAAGATCAACAGTAGATACTGTAGCTTTGCTCCACTTAATGACGTTAAAAAGCATTCATGCCAGACCTTGATCATAAATAAAACAGCTTTAAATTGTTCATCAAAAAATGATAAGCATGTGAAAGTGCATTAATTTTAGCCTCTACCAATCAACCAGAAAACTCACATACACACAAACGCCTACAATTCTGCATGTCTGTGGTGCTGAGCATCCAGCAAAGGAGGCAGTGGATCAAATATTGCAAGTCAAAGGATTGAATTTAAATTTCTTTTGAAATTTAAAAACATGCTTTTTAAGTGTCTATTATCAGCAGCGCAACATTATTGCGTATTGTTAATACCATTGAAATAGTTACAGTGATATATACCCAGTTTAGATGCAAATACACCCATAGGAACAGTGTGGCACAAGCCGTAAGATGAAAATCTGGCCAAGACATTCAAATATCCTCTGAAAAGATTGCCCCCGAAAACGTAGGAAAAGACCCCAAATATGTTGGTTAGGGGTACATAGACCTTCCAATATTAACACTATTAAGAAAACATTGAAACTTTGCTTTATAACTTTACAATATGTTACATTACATCCATTAAGGTATATTTTAATGCAGAAGGCTATAAGGACAACTAATAAGTAGGAAACAGTTTCTCCTGGGTTGGACCCTTGTTGAGTTAGATTGACTGGACTATAAATCCCTGAGCTGATAGCTACAGTTTATCTGAACTCTATTATTTCTTACTTCCTTTTTCAACATGCTTCATTAAAAATGTTGACAGTTGAAAATATTAAAAATATCAATGGATCTTTGCTAGTGGCAGGCCACTAAATAATGAGTGGGAGAGAAAGTCCCCCCCCACACCCACACCCACATGCCTCTTTTGGGAAAATGCTCCCATTGCTGAGACCCAACAGTCAGGCTTCTTCAATGTCATTGCACTGACAGTAGCCCTGAAGGTGTGGAGAATTTATCTGTTCATTAAAAATAGTCCATGGAGGGGATTTACATGAAGCTACATTATGACTCACTGTGACCTTCATTAAGATATATGCTGTATTAGCCTGTGTGCATCCTCAAGAGAGTCACTCTCTGTGCTTGTTATTTATTGTTGAACCCAATGATCTTGGAGTACTAACCCTCTGATCCGTAAATCCAAAGGTCACATTATGTGAAGAGACTAATAGTGTAGCATACAGCTCTCAAATCAGCGCCTATCAAAATCTCATGTTTCAGGAAATCTTTGCCATTCCCATGTTCTACAAAATTCATGTAATTCACAGGTAAAACAAATAATTAGCATGTCCAGAAAAGATATTCAGAATGAATCTAAGTATAAAACAAACTAAAATTGATTGAGAATTATTTGTACCTGACAATAGCCTGCATTATTGGCAGTGAGAAGAAGTTCCCTGAGAGCAGCAAATGTGAATATAGTCCACCCTCCAGGCAGAGTTAGGTTCACTAGGTTACAGTTATTCACATACCAAGAGAAATAAAAAAACAAAAACAAGCAATAACTGACATTATTCTTGAACAGGCATTTCACGTTTAAACAGATGCACATACAGAATGTAGCTTTCGAAAGGGAGTGTTAAGTGAACATGCCAGATCATCTGGAAATGGGAAAAAGATCATAATAAACCTTAAGGCCACATGCCAAAAATGCATCTCTTTATTAATGAAAAGACATGAATGCTCATTTAGAAGTGTCTTAAAAAAAAAAAAAAAACATATATATATATATATATAAATATTATGAGACAAGATAATTTACGTTGTCAAACCTTTACATTTTTTGGATACTTTAATGTGTTTCCATTGGCAACTGAAACCCTCATAAGTAGTGCATTCCTCATATGCATACGTCAACTGTTTAATACTCCCAGGAGAACTAATGTATAATTTTAGGTTATGAAGAGCTACTTAGTAAGTAAAATACTGTCAGGATTTGTTAATCTAAAGATCACCCTGCAGTCAACAGTGAACTGGATTCCCTCCCAGTGACAAAGTGATAGCAGCAGCTGTGACTGAAAGGCCGCTGGTACTCAGGGTGCATTTTTTGCCAACGTGACGGATGTCACTAACTGCTGAGTTGCCACATCCATTTTAATACCTATAGTTTTTGAATCAGTGTTAGACTTTTTTTTTTGTTGTTTCTTGTAAACACTATTTAACCAGCATGACCTATACAAGCTGTTTATTCCACTCACTATGCAGTATTGCGTCTAAGGAGACTCTGTTAAATGGGTTTCTATCTGCAGGTGCAACCTCACTGTATCACACTGGGTATAATGTAATGTGCAACAGATTCTCACTCCCACCACTCTTGGTCGGGTGCCTTTGTCTTTGGTATTGACGCTAAAAATGTCCTTTAGCGTCATATAACGCACTTTAACTAAACGTGCTTGGTCGGGACTATTGGCGTCCCTTCTGACGCCATGACATAGTATGTCATGTCTTGCATGGCTGTTTGCAGTGCATGTAAGGCCCAGTTTTAGCACTATGTTGTTCATACAGTAGCTACAGTATGTGCAGTAGGATGTCTGTAAGTTGTAAAGTGACATTTTGACTCTACCAATTACTGTTCAAAAGTATGGAATTTCCTCTTGCCACAAAAGTTTGATCTCATGGTCTTTCATGCTTTTAGGTTGTAGAAAGTCCTCTTTGATGAGATTAGAAGTTGTTTTGTATGAAGGGTTTGCAACAAAAAAAGTCACATTTTGTACATGGAGAACAGATCACTGTAGATTGGTTCAACCAGAGTGACGATTGAAAGGGCAGAAAGAGACAAAGATACCGAATAAAGAATAGAAGAAATCAGCAGTCATTGGTAAAAGAAACTGGAAGCTTACCATCACAATGTGCGCCAATTTAAATAGGAACCCATTCCTGTTTCCATGTCAAGTGCACAAAAATGTCTTTTAAAAATTTGATTTAAGAGGCAACGTCCTGTTGCTTTAGCAAAGCTATTGTTAAAATGTTACAAAAGAAAGAGTAGCTTACTCTAAGGCAGGGAATATCAGCTAAACACACTATGGTCTGACTGTCATTGTCTGTCTCTGTGGCCCAATACCAATGCCCCCCTAAACCCTAAGCCCTGAAGCCTCATAAGTGCGAGAGTTGGTTTAATAGAAAGGGGATAATACTTTGCAACATATCACGTTACCTTGACAAAACATGTACAATTGTAGGTGGGATTTTTTATTTTTACGTTTTTTACTTTCTTTACTGCCAAGGCAATTCAGGGAAAGACTGCCTGATTTGAATGCTTCCAGGCTCACAGAGTGGACAAGAGGTAATTGTCAAATAATCGATTTACTTGTTTTTGTCAAGACAGCATCATAAGTAGTTGCGGTCGCCTTAAAGTCCGTTGGACATTGGGATTGGGCCACAGCAGACATTTTGACTTGTCATAGTAGGAAAAGTACAGGTGTTACTAACAAATGTTCCAGTGAGAATGCATGCTGGCTCACTAGTGAGCCAGGACAATACCAGGATTCTAAAATCAAAGCAGCTGAATGGAATTCAGCCATCATTAATTTGAGTTTTTACACCGGTGCTTTTTGTACTTTGACAAGTCAAAATGTCTTCCATGAAAAAAGCCTATTGGGCCTGTATGTGTGTGTGTGTGTGTGTGTGTGTGGGGGGCTCTCACTCTCCAAGCGCCTCACCTTGCCAACAACTCATCACCTCTCCTTCATATTAACCGTAGCTCTTCTCCCACTGGTCGCAGGTTCATTATCTCAACTACTGATCATCTTCCATCTTCCTGCCTGCTAACCCTTGAGCCACTCATCCTCGTCCAGCCTAGTCTACCATCCATTGCCCCTCTGCCTCAGCCAGCCATCTTCTTCTTACCACTCACCCACCATTGCCTGTAGTCCTGCAATAAACCACAACACTGACAAATCACAGTTTAAACCTATCTAGCCACTGAGTAGCCTGCAGAGGGCCCAAAGAAAAAAGGCATCCCAAAATATTTAGAGCCCAATTGCATCGTTCAGTAATAATCGAGTGTAACTTAACTCTTTTCTGGACTGGAAAACTAATTCAAAATCTAATTCCAACAGCATTCTCCCCTGTCATGGAAGTTTTAATCATTCAATTCTTCTTTTGGGGCAAAAACTAAACTTGTATCTCAGCCATTATTGAAGGAAAGAAGAAAAACATCAATATGACGGGTGATTCCAAACTGTTGCACGGTAGTGAATGTCTGTGCCCATGTCATGATGAAATAAACAAATCGTGGTTAATTTAATTTCTAAGTCAGGTAGTGAGTACTAATTCACAAATGAAAGATGAGCTGGCATATTCGTCTGATTTCCTGGCTAGTAGTAATTGTTAGTGCACTTGAATCCAATTGTGTGAACAAGTTTGGATCCAGCTACTTTAAAAGTGCTGCCTAGGGTACAAAATTAGTTACAAACTGGCAGAGTTACACAAATGTACACATGACTGAACTGATGAACAGCACTTGAGGGAAATTTAGTATGCGTTTTATAATAATGGAACTGAAACTCTGCCTTTGTTTGTACGACCTTTGTTGCTTAAGGCAAAGCAAATATATTAAATTTGGCCAAAACGTAATTAATCCATTCTGAGGCATGAATAATTACCGAGGTGCTGTGGAGGCCCAAATCTTATCAAGTGAGGAGCAGAATTTTCCCTCTTGTGCAGGCAAGAGACCCGGCTGAACAATGAAGAAGCTTGTTTGGCCCCGCAGTTTGCCTTGTTAAAATTAACTCTGAATAATAGGTAGGTTCATTCCCGGAGGCAAAAGTTATTTGACAATTAACCTGCAAAACAGACCCCGCGGAAATGCTGCAGCAGCACATCTCTAATGTCACGATAACTGTACTTTCTTCTTTTTTATTTCCTCCCAGGCAATTTCATTCCTCACCCCACTGGCGGTGATATTTGTGGTGAAGATAATTCAGAGGACGGACAAGACAGAGCTCAAAGAGGCATGTTTAGGTACGTGGAGCCAATTACTTGAAATGTCACAAATGTGATGTTGTTTGTCACAATCTTATGATAGGTCTTAAAATGACAGCATACATATTATAATTGCTGCACATATTGTTGGAGTTTTTTTTTAATAACTACGAAATATAATCTGTCCCCTATGCTACCTGGAAGCATGGGCTAATTGTTCACTTAGAGGTACTTTATTGTGCTTAATAGTACTGATATTTCAACTCTGTGTGCTACAGTCAGTATGCTACCACACAAGTTAGTGTTAATTGCAAAAGCCATGCGTATTTATGAGTGTTTAATATTTGTATTACTATTTTTATTACGCTATTTGTTTGATTTTCACAGCATATGGACATTTCTCTCACACAGATTCCCCCCACCACCAGAAGCTTTGGCACATCTAAGAGCATTAAGAAAGTTGAACACAAATCCATTTAAAGAGACACAGTGATGAATCTGGTAGAGCGAGGCTAGCTCAGTGCATCAGTCCATCGGTGTAGTGATTGCAGAACTGTATAGAACAGAACAGGCCACCTGCAGAGAAGCACTTCCACAAGGCTTTATATTAGTCGTAGAGAAAAACAACCTCCCTCAGAGGAACAAAGACTAAAAGGGAGCCCATTATCCTGACACGATACATGATCATAGTTTTGAACATTTCTTTTGAACTAATGCTGTCTCTAGACCTAATGAGAAAGACCGATCATGAAAGCAGTTTTTGGGCTGGGTGTGCAGTTAAAAAAGTACTGTACTAATTTATTTTTACATCTCAAGCTAAAGTCACAGAATGGTAGCTATCCCTGTATTCCTGTAAATGTATTGGGTTCAAAGTTGGCCCTGAGGGTCGTCTAATTCTAAATTCACAAATCAAATTTTCAAACAGACGTAATTAAGCTGGGAGTTTTTTTTTTTTTTTTTTTTTTTTTTTTGATTTTCTCCCTTGTAATACCAACAGAACTTGGTTTTGCTAATATTGTGCATTTATTGTTTGAAACAGTGCACTCTGCAATCACATCCACGCCTGTTTATTTCCCTTTAGGAGTAAAAAGGACACAATGGGCCTCATTCACCAATATCTTCCTAAGTTTTCTCTTAAATATGTTCTTAAGAAGATTTCTATGACGTGTTCTTAAACAGCAGATTTGTTTGCACCTGTGTTCTTAGGATTGATGAATCCCACGTATTCGTAACTGAAAGCGCGTGCCAGTTGTTCCTAATTAGCATAAGAAAACGCCCCAAAAATTCCCATATATGGACATGACACTTCCTGTGCACCTCCTGGGAGACAGCTTGTCGGAGCTTGTCGGAGCCGCGGTGGAGGAAGTACTGAATCTCAGTACTTAAATAAAAGTACAAATAACCAGAGACATATTTACTTTAGTAAAAGTAGAACGTGTCCACAACCACAAACAAGGCCTGGCTTTTAGGAAAAGTTCCTATCCTAACCATGAAACGGAAATATGTTGTTAGAATCAGAATGCGGTTGGTTTTATTCATGGATGTATTTCATTTTCTTTAACCATGCAAGTAAGCAAATAAAGTGTGTGAAGCAGCGCAAATGGGGAGATGTGAAGAGGTCCAGCCAAATAAATAAGATATGAACGCGTCTTACACAGCCTGGCGGAAGAGTAAACGACGCTGTGGTGAGAAATAGATGGCAACTATGATTTAAAAACGGGAATAATAAAAAAACAAACGTTTTCATTTTCACTTTTACCGGGGCTGTATTACCGAGGGTCAGCGGCGCTGCGCCCGGGCTCTGCAGCACCGGGGCCGGCCTTGGATCAGCGGTGCCCCATATATACAGTATCTACGGCAACCCATATATACAGTATCTACGGCAACCAAACTTTACTGGTGAGAGAAACGTGTGACGTTCAGGAAGACGTTTTGGCAGGGGCGAAACTGATCAGAAAATGTAACGGAACATTGTAGAAATGTAGTGGAGTAGAAAGTATAGATAGTTGCTGCAAAATGTAACAAAGTAAAAGTCAAAAGTAGGCTGTGCACTATTGAGTCTACTTAAGTAAAGTACAGATACGTAAAAAATGTACTTAAGTACAGTTACGAAGAATTTGTACTTTGTTACATTCTACCACTGCATTTCGGCCCTATAACTAGCGACCAATCACCAAAAAACGCAGGATTTAATCAGTTTAATTGCTGATGTAAATTGCAGTGTTAGTGTCTTTTTTGAATAATATGATTTTTCATCAACAAATGATCAGAAATACATTACAGTACAATACTATCATTGTAAACGACTGTAGAATTAAATAAAATGCAGTAAGCAATCATTTGGAGCAAATTGTCATCACTCAAATGTGCGTAAGAGTGCTTTTCAGTGTTCGTAGATTTAGTTCTTAGCTAAGAACAAATCCAAGTTAAGAAAACATTAGTGAATGCCAGAATCTTCGTAAAAAAGTGCGTAAGAAGGGTTTAAGAACACATTTCTTCGTAAGAACGGTTGGTGAATGAGGCCCAATGTTCCCTTTGTAGAGTCGTCCAATAACCCTCTATCATTCCCAAACTCCTGCAGATTAACTGTGTGATTATCCATCAGTCGAGATTTTGAAAGTTTGATTATATTTTCCAAAAGACTTTGCGAGAACGATATTATTCATCATCTTAATGTGAGATCTTGCAGAGGCTTTATTGTTTGGTGTGTGTCCGTGGAGTAATCTTCCAGTTGGCGAGACATTGAGAGATATTTTAATAGCAAGAGTTTGTGTGGTGTCTGCATATCTGGTCTAATTTGTCAAAACTTCAACCAGAGCTTTGATAATGAATATCAAAAATCAAGACACTGTTATAAAATATTTAGACAGTAAGATGTCACTGAGAATTGTTTTGACATGCAGAGATTGGGTTCCAATCAGCCTCAACAGATGGGCTGTCTATATGAGTTGAATGCAAAGGATTTTGGTAAATGATGGCAGAAACGCTGTCTTTACTCAGTGGGTCTCTAATTTCCTGAGACTGAACCCTAGTGCAACCACCACTGCAAACTCTGGGGTATAGGTGCATGTGACCAATTTGGATGACCAGAGGCACAAGCACAATCCTAATGCAGCACAGACCAAAGACACTTACGCTGGTGGAATACATTATGAGGAGGAGGAATGCTGTATCAGCAGGTGCACTTGTGGCGAGCTGCAAGAAAGGCCAATCGCATCAGTTTCTCTCACACCCTTTAAAAATTGCAGATGCAAGGCTAAATTGGAGGCACAAAACCACAAGGCAGAAATATACAGTATAGCACATTACTAATATAGCACCCGGGCTGAGAATGTGTGTGTGTGTGTGTGTGTGTGTGTGTGTGTGTGTGTGTGTGAGAGAATGTGTGTGAGAATGTGTGTGTAGCAACATGGATACTGCTACAAGGTCAGGGGATACATATGTTCGACCAGCTATGCCACTCCAGCTAACTCGGCAGACACTGGTTTGTTTGGTGCGAGGAGGAGGAGGCATATTAATTAATGCTTAAATGACCATCAGACTAAATAGACTATGTATGAGCTGGAGCAATAGATTTATACAGTAAGTGTTTGGCCTGGGATCTGACAAAGCAGGGAATCACATTGTTTAATGTCCCATTTTTCAACTGGTCAAACAGAACATGCCTCAATTAGGGGTTTCATCTGATCTGCCCAGAGTTTGGCCAAATTAACAAGCTGTTAAATAACATTGACAGTCTGCTCCTCTTAGCAGCTCAGGAAGATAATATGCTTGAGCTCTGGCAACGTGGGCTGCATTCAATTGACCTGCAGACTACTGGGATTAACCTGTGAGAGCAGGAACTCTGGCTAATGATGAGTCCTAGTGGATTGCCTCGCAGCTAATTAAATGAACGCACAGTTACAGTGCAATACCCACCTGTCAACCAACAGCAGTCCTGTTTCCCATTACCAAAGTTGAGTTGAAGCAGTGATTGCTTTACAGTTAAATAGGCTCTAAGTAGGTGCAATCATTTCCCAGCACCACTGTGGGGATACCTTTTCTCCCAATTGGTGACTATTTTTTTGCTCTGTCTATAGTGTAGAAATATATTTGGTTTAGAATAAGAATGTCCTGTAGCCTGTAGAGTGAGCCTTGCTGTCTCCTCCTGTCTGGTATGTGTAAGATAAGACAGGTTCAAAGAACCTCTTCGAAGAAGAGAATGAGAGCGATCCCAAGGCTAGCGCGCAACTTCGCTATCTTCTCGGAGACAGAAAGTCCGAGTGATATCCAACCAAATGGCGACCCAGACGCAATGAAGGGAGGAGGAACCTGAAGATGAATAAAAGAATAGGGAAAAGGAAGGTCCGGTGTCAGACCCGGAGAGACTTTGTTGGTGGCTAGGGAGAGAAAGTCTTGAAGGAGCGGCTGGTATGCATCTGAAATATCTGTTTGCAATATCATTTTACTAAAGATTGTTATAGTTTAACTGAATGAATCCTGAGTATTCATTTTCTGTTCTTCCTTTCAACGAATACAATAATTAAAGGGGAAACTTTGAGAAGTGACCGGTGGAGTCAAAAGACTCTGGCCTTTTGAGCCAGAGTAGAATCGGTTGCATCTTTTACTACAATAGTAATGTCAGTATGTCATTGATCTGTCTGTCCACCACTTGTACAGACATTTTTGGTGCCCAGAGTTTAAATGCTAAAGACTTTGGTGGCTTTCCTCTGGGACAGGGGTCTTCAATGTTTTTTAGGCCAATGACCTCTTAGCTGAAAGAGAGACGGAGCAGGGACCTTCAACTAGGTCAAATAGATGGTCTCACATTACCCCTGTTATTTAAGGTCCCATGGCATGAAAATGTCACTTTATGAAGTTTTTTAACATTAATATGCATTCCCCCAGCCTGCCTATGGCCCCCCAGTGGCTAGAAATGGTGATAGGTGTAAACCGAGCCCTGGGTATCCTGCTCTGTCTTTGAGAAAATGAAAGCTCAGATGGGCCGATGTGGAATCTTCTCCTTATGAGGTCATAAGGGGAAAGGTTACCACCCCTTTCTCTGCTTTGCTCACCCAGAGAATTTAGCTCACCCATGAGAGAGAGACATCATGGCTTTCAAACGAGCAAAGTGGCAGTTGGTCAAGGCCCTCTCCTCCTCAATAGCTACAGACACAGAAATGGCACATACTGAGGAAAACTCATTGTGGGACTGGCTCTAGTGGCTGTAATTCTGCACCAAGGCTGAATTTCGGGAAAGAGACTTCAGATACAGTATTAGGGGACCACTAAGGTCTATATAAAAGAGACTTCAGATACAGTATTAGAGGACCACTAAGGTCTATATAAAAGCATCCAAAGAGCACCATGTCATGGGACCTTTAAGTCTCTTTGTATATAGGATTCAGTTTAAGTTTTTTTTTTTAACAAAGGCTGATAGCATTTAGCTCAGAGCACCATTGTGCCAAAGTAGCATCACAAAGCTGCTAGCGAGGCTGTAGACCCTTAGCTTTGTTGAATGATCATTTACATTCAACTAGATCTATTACTGGGAGGGAATAGAAGCACCACATGAGCAGTAATTCACTTCATTTGGTGGCACAGAGGATGTGATTTAACTACAGATGAAAAGATCTATGGGAAGACTATATATGTATTTGTCTATTTCTCTGTGTGTTTGTATGTGTGTGTGTGTGTGTGTGTGTGTGTGTGTGTGTGTGTGTGTGTGTGTGTGTGTGTGTGTGTGTGTGTGAAAGTTAATGTCTGTGTTTTTGAAGCTTTCACTGTGTTTAAAACCTGCTTGCTACTGTTGCTGCTTATAAAGTATGAAAGGCTTCACACATTTATCCTGACAGCCATCTGTCCAGCTGCAGGGGAAATTCCCATGAACCTAATTGGCTTTTTTTATTTGTGCATTATGTCAGAAGAGTAGGCAACCCGCCAGAAGCTGGATTGCACTGATAGTAAAAATCAATTATTTTACTACAGCATCACTATTTCTATGAACGCTGCTCACATTAAAAATGCTGTGTCAACCTCATCTGTGCCTAAGATTATTTGACTGTGTGTGTCAATCTTCCTTCTCCAGCTGTGTCCCTGGCCCTCGCCCTGAATGGAGTCTTCACGAATACTATCAAGTTGATTGTTGGCAGGTATGCTGAACAAACTGAAGCATTCGGGCTTTGTCAGTGATGCTAGAGATTAAACGGACAATTTGAATATTTTGAAGTACTTATCCATAGTCAGTGTATTACCTACTGTAGATGGCTGGTCTGTGTGATTCTGTGACTTTGGTGTTTTAAAGGGTTAGTTTGGATTCACTGTTTTAGTATGGTGGCTTTGAAGAGAATATAGATAACGTATTCAGTTCTCCATCGTAAAGGGTTGTCTAACAGCAAGATAAAGTGGTGAAAATATTCTAAATATAGCGTACACTTAAACTGATATTGACTTTTTTTTTTGGTGGGCATTTTTTAAGTTGGCTATAATACGTTTTGCTGCTGTCTGTGTTACATTGCTTAGCTTATGTGTCAGTACTCCTGCTTCTCTAAACTGTGGGCGTACCAACCGCCATCTACTGTAGGTAATACACTAAACATGGATAAGTACCTCATACAACCCCACTTCAAAATATCCAAACTATCCCTTTAATTTGTAGGCTCTCACATTTTCAGCTTTCACTTACTAGATTTATGGACAATGAATTGTTTGACAAGTAAATGGAATTATCGCCATCAACGACACTTCGGGGGTTATTTATGATTTTCAGACCCAGGCCCGATTATTTCCAGCGTTGTTTCCCTGATGGACAAGTAAAGGGGGATGCGAGGATGCTGTGCACCGGAGAGCCAGATCTAGTCTCTGATGGACGCAAGAGCTTCCCCAGCAGCCATTCCTCCTGTGAGTACCAGTTTTCAGTCCAAGCTGTTCACCATCCAGCACTTGCAACACAAAGCCAAAAGATATCAGAACTCATACAATGAGTCATTAAAACTGCATGCAACTGTAGCTATTCACTCAGTGGGATCTCGACACTCTGAGCAACATTTCACCAGGTAAAAAATACCCATGTGTGCTGACTGCGTGTGCAGAAGGTGTTTACTTCACATTTCAACATGATGATCTCTTCAAAGTTAATTACAACATGTAGCGACGAGTTGCCATTCAATTTATACATCCCGAAGCAGCTCGTCGAGACGCTCACGGGTTTGGTTGATTGAGTCAAGCGCATTTAATCTTGCTCGTTTGGTGTACGGCTGAGTGTTGAATGCACAGCTACTGTTTCAGTTTCATTGGACTTCCTGCTGTGTTCAGCTGTGCAGGCCAATTGGGGACACTGGACATTTTTTTTTTTGACCATATTGCTTTCCAAGCTGCTTTCAGTTTCAGCAGGATGTTAAATAATTCACATGTTTTTCTTTTGTCCGGCAGATGAATGTTGAGTGGTGTGCATGGAGTGTTTGCTGTCGGCCACACAGATGTTGAATAGCTGCTCAGAATTACTTGGTGCACCAGGCATGTGAAGACACATCTAAGATAAAACATACTGGTTACTGCATGGCTTTGAATTTCTTTTCTGTCTTGCTCTTGCGACTCAGAAAAGTCCAACAACAGTAAAATGTTTACACTAGAGTTACACTGAATTTGCAAAATGAAAGAATATATCTGTATATCCTCCAGTGAGCTGTGCCCAGACTGTTGCTTGCTTGATATTTATATTGTTTGCTTTTGTTCAAACATCCTTATTACATTTTCACCCTGGATGCACATTCACATTTAACAAGGTAATTATGCAGAATTCCTAAGTACTGCAGGAATGTGTAAATAAAAATGCATACAAACGGTTGGCATCCAATTGATGCATTTAATTGTCACAAGTTGAAAAGAAGTACATATCTGTGGTGCTGTGAACATGTTGAATCTCCACATTACTTCTTTCACTTGAACACATCTTCCTATATTTAAAGTAATAATCTTGAAGATTTCCTTTAAATACATGTCTGTTAAGGAATGTCAGGAATTTCCCCAGTGCGGGATTAATAAAGTCTATCTTATCTTATCTTAAGTCCCTATTAGAGATGCACCGATTACAACTTTCTAGGCTGATTCCGATTCCGTTAGGTCAGCCGATACCGATTTTAGCCGATTCCGATTTCATATTTTCTAACCACTTTACAGCACACACAAATATTTATTTTCTATTTTCTTTAATAGAACATTTTGCACGGAACATAGAACATTTTTTGAACAGATAATGGATCACTATAAAATAGAATTAAATAAATTTCTCCTGGTGTGGGAAATTCACACACATCTAAAGTGCAATGTTAGAACCATTTCCTTCTTTTCACATCCAATACCAACTAAAAAAAATGTGATTTTGGTTGTTGTACTCATTTGTTTGTGTGGAAAGATGGATACGATTTTCACTGCTGCTCTAATTTCATGTTGTTTTAAAGTGATGTTTTAGCATAATGTTAAAGTTGCATATACTTCTCAGACACATGCTTTAAGAAAGAAATGCTTTGAAGTGCTGGCTGTGACCCATTAGAAATAGCAGAGGACATTTCTCTGTAATTTACTGCAGCACTGTGTATGGATTACATCCATCTCCGCAGCAGCTCTAATAGCCTTATGTTGTTGCGCTGTGAGTGAGAAAGTGATTGAGGGAGCTGTGCTACGAGGGGGGGGGGGGGGGACACAGGGAGCAACCGTATGCCAGCATGTCTAGAGAGCAGAAGAAATCCAATTTCCTGTCTGTGTCCCCTTTCACCAGGACACTGCTTGTTGGACCATGCATATGTTACAGATCTTTTACCCAGACAATTCTGGCAATGGACAGGGAATAAGGGCAGACCATGGGGCAGACCGATAGCAAAAGTGGCATCTGGATGTATTGCAACACTACTTCTGGTATGAAGCCTGAGACACACAGACTATAGGTAAAATAAACAGTTTTTGCATGCAGAGACTCTGCATGGTAAAAATAAAACCCAAACTAATCCATCAAGATCAGCCAGGACAAAAATAGAAACATGCACTTTGCTTTAGTGTTTGATGACAGCTATTAAAAAAAAAAAAAATAGAAACACAAACTATTATTGCATTTCAAAGTTTTTAAAGCTGCTCAGGTTCTCTGTGATTTCATTATTTTCTTCACTTCATGGCAAAGTAGCATTCATTGGAGTAGACAGGTCCCAGAAAGAGAAAAACAAACAGATAAATACTAACTCCCTTGAACCCACTGCACCAATATACACAGCTGCAAAGCAAGCAGGCCCTGAAGCATTAGCTGTAGCTCGTCCCCTTCTTATTCATATTCATCTCACATCTCTTCCTGTGCATATTAAGCCATTAGATATGATAAAAAAAACAATGAATCCTGTGAGAGGGACCTAATCACATCTTTGAATCTCCACATTACTTCTTTCACTTGAACACATCTTCCTATATTTAAAGTAATAATCTTGAAGATTTCCTTTAATACATGTCTGTTAAGGAATGTCAGGAATTTCCCCAGTGCGGGATTTATAAAGTCTATCTTAGCTTATCTTAAGTCCCTATTAGAGATGCACCGATTACAACTTTCTACGCCAATTGCGATTTTCTTTGAGTTAGGCCAGCCGATACTGAGTTTATATTTTATATTTTCTAACCACTTTACAGCACACACACATATTTATTTTCTATCTTTTCTTTAATAGAACATTTTGCACAGAACATAGAAAATTTTTTGAACAGATCATGGATCACTATAAAATAGAACTAAATAAATGACTCTTGGTGTGGGAAATTCACACACATCTAAAGTGCAATGTTAGAACCATTTCCTTCTTTTCACATCCAATATCCCCAAAAAAAAAATGTGATTTTGGTTGTTGGTGTCGTCCCTCCACGCCCTACTTTTTCCTAGCAGGTGTTGCATATTGCAAACTTGTTATCACGTGCACACATGCTGAAGAATTTCCAAACAGCTGACATGTTGCAGGTTAATTCACGAGGTTCCCTACATGTGCGAGAATAGCGCGGACACGCGCTTCACACCGCAAGCAGGTACGCATGGCGGAAAAGTCCGCGTGTGCGTGCGTCCTTGAGAACTGTAACTCGTATAACTTATGTCGTCAGTTAATTGTAGCATTGACCGGCATGAAATCGGCATATGTCAGACAGACCTGCCGGTCGCCGGTCATGGCCGAGTACGTGAAAACCGGCCAATTCCGGTCACCGGCTGGTTTGTTGATGCATCTCTAGTCCCTATCTAACACAATGGGGATTGAGCCTATGGCTCACTGATAAAATCCCTTGCATTTGATTGGAATGTCCATCAAATTAGTTCAGTATCTAGAGAGAATGACACTCTCCTATGTTTACTATAACTCACTCAGGAACACTTGAGTCCGTCTGGAGTGTCCGAAGAGGTTGAGAATCAGCTTGTGTTGGAGTGCTACTGCAATTATACAGCTAATAAAGAGCTCCTGTTGGGCTTTTGTATGTCAATGGGTGAAATAGATTAAGAGCCCACTGGTTGGTTAATATGCATTGCTTCTGATGGGAGGCAGAGGGGTGTCTCACGGGTTCTTGCAGGGGTCAAAGGTCAAATCAGAAATGAGAGAGAAGGAAGATGGCTGGGAGATGGAAAACAGAACTGCTTCTGTCAGTAATTGGTTAGACAGGTTGTGTCTGCGTGTGGTCTGGTAGTTCAATGATATATATTTTAACAGAAATACTGGGGAGAAAGGTGAAGAGACTGATATTATCCATTAGACTTTGCAGAGGCATTGACCAGAGCATGACACCACTCTTTGAATCTAGAGCCGAACCCTGTACTTTGAAAGAGCACTTATCTACTTTGAAATGTATTTAAACCATTTTGTGTGAGGTTCTACCCAGTTGTCGCCCAGCCAACCTCCCTCACAACTGACCCCTTCCATCGCTACCATACTTACACACAAAATGAAGTCATACTGAGCTCAAACGTACTTTTAGCTCAGAATGAGCTGTTTGGTGCATTTAAACTGAACGCTGGAGCGTTTCGTCGCATAGTCCGGTTCGTTTGGGGTGGTGAGCTGACCCGTCGCCAGACCTCAGTCTTAAGGGGGGCATATCAAATACATGGGAGGGCACAATTATTATTAGCGTACAGTACGTATATTTATAATAATCATATACTCTTGTTATACTATTTGCACGTAATCATCACGTTAAACATAACCAACAGCAATATGACCAGGTAGCCTATATAGCCTACAACACATTACATAGAAGCAATGTTATGAATATCCATAAAACACTTGACTATACAACATATTAGATGTAACACCAGAAGAATCTCTCAAACATTGCATTTTAAAGCAGTCAACAGAAGGATATGCATGGCTATGCATGTGTCATGCGACACACACGCACGCACGTACACACGCGCACAGAGACTTTGAACCTACCGGTACTTTGAGTGGAGGCAGCCTGTCCTCTCTCCAGTCCCTCCTGTCATTTGAAGCTGCATGCTTATTTAAGCCCTTGTCTGTAAATCTTAAACCCCTTAATGAAGAAAGTCGCGTCCGATGATACAGATGTGAATTTCGTGCAGGCATAACAAAATGCGGAGTCCTTTTCCACCGAGTAGCCCACGCAAGCCAGTCCCTGTTCAAATACCAGCTAGAGGAAAATTATCATTTTTTTTTTAACCAAACATTTTGACTGGATATTTCCTCAACACAACCTGTTTGGGTTTGTCCGTCACACCCCCTGATTCAACAGTTAGTTGTGGCCCAAATGCTGCCCCAGTCGCAGTTGCACTTGACCTGCAGGTCCTGCCAGGCCCAGGGTCGGGCTCCACGGAGCTACTAGCATCAGGCTCAGACTGTCGTCCAGGGGCTCCTTCTCCAACGACAACATCAGGAGGAGAATGTTGGTGGGCTTTTCAACCACTTACGGATATCCATGACGAGCTGAAGCGAATGCCGGCGAAAACTCATCCAGCTTTCAAAAATGTGCGGTAACTGTTGAGCGGCTACACTGACGTAGGCTACGTCACGTCGTAGCCTAACTTTCTTTTTAGTAAGGCCGTGATAGGCTGTTGCAGTGTAGATTCCCATCAATCAAACAAAAATCACACCATTGTTTATTGATATTTTTTATGTTTTAATGATAAAGAATGCAACATTAATGCAACACAAAATTAGCAACTATGATAATATAAAATTAAAGTAATTTTTTTAAGAGGTCTGTGCCTCAAGTGGGGGGGCACAATCATTTTTGGGAGCGGGCCCGGCCCCCTATGGCCCGCCCATAGCGACGGGTGTGGTGGTGAGAAAGCTCATTCTAACTCTGGTCCACTTGAAAACGGGGGTCTCGGTTCGGGTGTCACATAGAGGATTGTTAATGTTTTCATACTGGTTTGAAATGCCTTCATAATGTACCTACATACACATGGAATTATTGTGTTGATACTTATTGCATATTGTTCTGAAACTGATATATATATATATATATATATATATATATATATATATATATATATATATATATATATATATATATATATATATCTCAATTCTACCTTGTTTACAGAAATCACCCCATGTGCTCTCTAAAAAAGTGCATTCAGACTTCGTCTTCACTTGCATCCTCTGAACAAACCTGTGTTTGTTTGAAGATGAAGAAAGCAATCGCACTGTACTCATCACTCTAATTAGGCATCTTTGTTTTGTCTAGGGGGAAATACTCGTCGAGGCTTTTTAATTGCACAAAGCGGATTTCTTACCAAGATGTTTTTCCTTTTGTTAGCCTCCTCTCTATCCTCTGGTCTTTCAGGGTCCCCTGCTGCCTCTTGGGGAGCATCCTTCAGTGGTTGCTGGGTACACCTAGTATTCATTGTGTCACCCTACTGCTGAAAATGTTTTGGCTTAGTTAATTATGCTAATTTTAAATGAAGAAATGTGTTTATGTGCGCATGTAGATGTGTGTGAGGGACACACACTTGCTGTCCCCACTCATGTATTATGCATATCCCCGAAGCATTTCTATTAGTGTAGTCCTCAAGATGTTGACTCACCGTGTCTGCAAACATATTGTCTGTATGCAGTATTGAAATAAAACATGCACATTTACTGCTACAGTGAACCATTTTCCTTATGATACCTTTTTAAAAAACACAATATTGCTTAGTTTCATTAAATCTATTCATATAGTGTTACAATTCTAAACTAGTCAACAGACCAACAGACTAGTCAACAGAATATTGTTCACTTCATATGTTTCTGTCTTTATTACAACTTAGATTAAATTGCCATAAAAGCCCAATACTTAAAAAAGAGACACATAGGTTTTAAATGGACCATTAGCACAATTTTGGAGCCTAAAACCTATAATGTCTAATAACCAAAAACACCCTCTGAGAGTTTGGTGACCTGTCCACCTTGTTTCCTTGCTTTGTTTTCAAAGCATTCTTGGATAAGCTCCAGCCCTTATCACTCTGAATGAATAATTACAACAAGTAATAGTGGTAAACTGGGTCTCTGCTGGATCCCCAGCTTTGTTTTGTGCACTTAGAAATAAATTGAATTTGGGAGATGGATTTGATTAATACAAAAAAAAAAAAAACAAGTAAGAAACCAGAATAAGCTATGTATTGTTCAAGTAATCCAGATGACATTGCATATTGAGATAAGGAAATAAATGTTTTGATCTCTGCTCTGGTGGATCGCAGCTTGATAGAAACTTGAAAATGTGTGATTTTCTCATGTAAAAGTGCTGTGGGGTTTTCCACAGTTAAAGTGTTTAGTCAGATTTACTTGTTCATGGATAATTTAGTTCTGTCTATTCAAATGAGTAATGTAATCATCTAAGCAATGGTTAGAGCTATTAAAATGAATGGTGTGAGCTTCTGTGTGATTGGAAAAGTGGAGAGGTCGCCCAGAAGTGAGATGTATGGGCCCCGAGGGATGCTGAGGCTGCGAGTCTCAGATGGGTTGTTCATGACCTCTGAACAGAGCTGGACTGATGAACTGAGCCAGAAAGCATGAAAGTAATGTGTTGTTGTCTGTTGAACCTATGTGGCATACTTTATGGGTGGTGATAATGACTTTTGTATAACACAAGGTGTCAATTAATTTTTAACATATTTTATTCTCTCCACATGGATTTATATAATTGGCAAAATGTATTAACTTGGTTAATCTAGCCCTGGGTGAATTCAGTTTCCAAAATTCTATGAACTACTGGTCCACTTTAAAGCTTAAGCTCTTAAAAGGGGACCCATTGGCCAAATTTAATCTTGCCACCTTAACCACCATATGGTTTCTAGTAAGTAAGATTGTATAGGCCACCCATTTGGCACATACAGTCAGCAATACAGGATCCATTTATTTAAGCTGGGCCAATTCAAGGCCATGTTAACAATATGGGTGAATTGCCATGACATTCTGCCCAGACATTCATGGTTACCAGACGATGACGCCTACTGACTTTGACGATCCCCTGAATTTTCCTTGAGCACCACCATCAGGTTAACACTTTTGGTATGTGAGTGAAATCCTTGAAAAATCATTAACTTGGATATGAAGGCTGCAACAACAAGAAAACACAGTGCACCACACATACCTATGTGGAATCCAACCAAAGTCCCATATTAGATTCAGTTCTGTTAAAGTATCCAATATAGGAGTCATTTTTTAAAATGCAACCAAGCAAACTACATTACATCCATAATTCCCAACCCAATATCAGCCCATACCAGCCATCCAATACATTGGTCTCAATTGCCTGATGGAAATTGCTGAGCTCTTGTAATAGAGCCAACTCCTGCTCCCTGGCAGCAGGACAGCCACTGAGACAGCTGGGCTTTCTGCCTCTGCCCTTTCTTCACACCATCCTTTCTCTCTCTCTCTTCGTCTCTCTCTCTCTCTCTCTCTCTCTCTCTCTCTCTCTCTCTCTCTACAGGCTACACATGTGTCCGGGTGTCCTATTCCTGGCCTGGTTTGTGGGTTGAGTGACAAATGGGCATCTGATGGGTGCTGATGGGTGCTGTTTGGCCCGCTGCAGCAGTAAACTAATGACGCTCTCTCAGCACAACCTTTCAATTCATACAATTAGACCTCTGCTGTTTCTCTTACACTAACCACCATCAACTAAGACCTCGATCAGCACAGCGCTACCAGCAGCTTAGCTTTCACTGCGACGTCAGACTCTCAGGCTATTGGTGGGCCAGTGCAGAGGAGGTGTAATAATTGTGTAATTTGGGACTGACATAGTCTCCTCTCTTATCTCAGTTCGGCAGTGTTTGCATAGAAACCAGTCTTTAGGAATCTTATTTTGTACTGTGTATTGGCTCAGGGATGCACACTGACGCCACATTCAAACTTGCATCGCATCGCGTGATAAGTCTCCATCAGGGTTTTGGTTGTGCTTAGTATAGCTGTGTAGATGCGGATGTCTGTTTGTCTTCACCTGCTCTTAGTTACCTGTTGCACAGAGTGATTTAATACGGAGGCATCCTTCCTACAGACTGAATTTTCATTCCTTAGTGAGCTTACCTGCGAGTGGTTGGCAGTGGACAGGCTGCTTTGTTACCTTTGTTACCTTTTTCTGTCTAAAATGCTTTGTCATCACACTATAGCTGTCCGTTTCATTGTTGATTTCATTATTTTGCACTAACTGTTGCACAATTGTCCCTCATGCAGTGTAACTGACTTTTACAAGAAAGTCCATTGAGACAGTTTATGTCTTCGCTGATATACAAGAGGAGAGTTTATGTGAATGCTGTAATGTACATTTCAGTGTTGACCCTCTTTTCTTCTTTCTCTTTGTCTGCCCACTTCTCTGCTTGCTAGTTGCATTCTCCGGACTTGGCTTCACCTCCTTCTACCTGGCGGGGAAGCTGCAGTGTTTTACGGATCAAGGTCGAGGGCGTAGCTGGCGTCTCTGTGCCACGGTGCTGCCTCTCTACAGTGCTATGATGATTGCACTGTCCCGGACCTGCGACTACAAACACCACTGGCAAGGTCCGCCTAACAGCTCAGACACGGGACACATGAATAGGATTTTCATGTATTAATCAGAATTTCAGCAAAAATGCTGCTTTGTTAAAAACTTACATAGTGTTATATCTGCTTGTGTCAGCCTGAGAAGGATTGCTGTGCGGAAGTCTTTTTCAATCACACCTGACTCGAGGCGTTTTTATAATTATTATACAGATTATTTATAAGTCAAACTCAGGGTGCTGTAATTTAAACATGTATCAGAATGGCTGATCAACGAATCGAGGAAAGGCTAAAATTAACTGTACAGTAAATCCGGCTGGGCAGCTTGCTTTTTTTGCCCCACAGACTGAAAATGGTGTTGGTTAAAATGCTATTTTTTGTCTGCTATAGCATTTTGATTTCCTGAAAAGAGCCTGAGATGACAATGAGGTGGCATTTAATTTAGCAGCCTGGAAAGAATATTATTATTACAAGCTGGAGTTTTTGCATTTCTGGTCTGGAAGAACTAGAAGGAGACTTTTTGGGGACAGAGGGAATGCATATGTGGTTGGGGTGCGGGAGAGAATATGACAGCTCTGTCGTATGGTGTTAATTAGTTTTAGAAGCCATATGTTCATGGGGAGCAGGGCAGCTACAAAACAGACAACTATTTTAACAACCAGGGTGTACAACACATAGAGCAGTTACATGCAAGCCAACCACTTTTTTAGTCCTCCTAGTATATCTTGGCTCTGCACATACTTTTTCTCCTCCCTCTCCCTGGCAGACTGTAAGTAAGCAGCAATGGTGCAGCCCATTAAACTCGAGGGGGCCCCAATCTGCACTCAGTGTAAACACAAGCTGGGAGCTCCCATTAGCCATGGGTGCTGAGCCATGTTTGATGGATTATATTCTCACCATCCCTTTTCGTACTTTGGAGGTGGGCTCAGTCTGTCATCCGGGGGGGAAAAGGCTTGGTTTCTATCAATGAGGCCACCAAAACTAATATATTGCATCAAGTCACAGTCTATTAAATTCAGCTGACAGCAGTCGATGAAACATTCACAGAGCAAGCTCATGCATTGTATAGTTTACGAATGGTGGAAATCGAAAGAATATTATATTTCATTTCACCCAGAAGGAGAAAACAAATGGAGTACGGTGAGCGCTATATGGAGAAATACCATTTTTGATATTATGGAATCCTGTACTTTAGCTGTTCCAGCCACCAGCTGACCATGTCATATTGATCTATACCCAACAATATACTCCATGATGAAAGTAGCCTTAATATTCAGCATGGCAGTGTGATATTATATGATGTATTATAGCTTAAAGGGGGGGCAGGTATAATTCCAAACTGTTCAGCGTAGATGACAAAATGACAGAGACAGCCTGTCCAGAGGCAAGAACAGAATCATGGCTTTGCCTTTCAGTTTACTTTCATCATGCTCTAAACTAGCCAGGAATGATAAATGCTCACTGGAACACTATTGCACATACAGTACAGTGAAGTAATGCCTAATCGATTGTGCTCATTCCAAGTACAGGTGTTATTTTTCTTCCTCCGCATAAGCTAAATTTAACTGTATATGCATCCCTTCAAATATACGTGTTTGTGTGACTTTGCAGACGCCTTTGTTGGAGGAGTGATTGGGTTGCTGTTTGCGTACATCTGCTATCGCCAGCACTATCCACCCTTTCTGCACACGGACTGCCACCTGCCTTATGCCAGTCTGGCTGCTGCTGCCCACACGCCCTCGCATCCCCAGGACGACCCATTGCCCACTGACAATGCCACCACCCTTCCCCTGGAGGGCTTGACTGAAGGGCCAGTATGACTAGTGTCCACCACCGAGACTACCCCCAACACCCTCACCACGCCACTGAACCCACCTCCCCATTCCCAGTGACTGACTGGCTCTTCTATACATTCCAGTGGACAATGATACACCTCTCCCATCTCCATACTGTTGCACCCTGTCTCGGTGACACCTACATTTCTTTCCGTTTGTTTCGTTTTTTTTATTATTATTATTATAATATATCTGGATCTTGCTCAGCAGCCGTCAAAGTCTATATTTAGATTTATCTACGAATATGGGACATCACCGCTGAGAGGGAAGAGAGAAAATCATGTTGAAAACCAGTGAAAAAAAAAGTCTTACTAATGGCTGTGAAGGAAGATGAAAACATTGCTAGTTTTTGCTGGGATTGTTTTGGCTTAATGAGAAATGTGGTTTGGCAGGTTGTTTCTTATTTATTGTTTGGCTGTTAAAGGATTAGAAGAGCAGGTTGGGGAGATTCTGAGAAATCCCCTGAAATGTCACAGCAATCAAATGAAACCAGTTAAACTATTAGATTATTATATGTTGTATGTCACACTATGAAACAAATTATGATGCTGCATTTTCATTTAAAATCCAAGGACTTGGGCACTGCTTTTAGTGATTTTTGCAACATAATGCTAGATATAGAACCTACTTGTACCAAGTAAGAACCAAGTATTTAATGTTACCTAACTTTACTCTTCTGCACTCACCCATGTTTTTGTTATTCCATTTCTCCCCATTCTCTTGGGGGCTTGTATAGTTTTCAAGTGCAGTCCTACATATCACCCCTTCCCTTCTTCTCTTCCTCTCCTTGACACCATCCAACTTTATTTTCCACAATCCCTGCATTTAGCAAATGTTCCCAGAGGTTGCACGGAGACATGAACTGAAATTGTAGCGCGATGAGTGCAGTCTAGTACAGGCGGGTGGGAATGACGTGGTGAAAGTGTGTCTGGACAGGCACAAGCTCAAATCTGATCCTGCATTAATCCTCATTAAGTAAGGTCAGCCACGGCTGCTTATGAGCACATTAGGACTGTATGAGGTGCTCCACGGATTGACTGAGCATTGCAAATGGCTTTCAGCCCACTGTAGCCCCACAAATAGACAATCTAGTATTCAGGAGACGACAGGCCTGAACCCGGGGGCAGTGATGGAGATGTATTATTCATCCATTAATGTTCCATTATTTATGAAAATTTCCAGCCTTAATTTAGGGACATCACGTCAAAACAAACCAACAGACACCAAAGATTTGTAGTTTTTTTTTTCCTGCTTGGGTTGTATGCAACCTGTTATGCTTTATTAAACAATATGACACATAGCCAGATTACTGGTTCCCTATCAACAAAGCAATTTGTAGCCTCTTACAAGTTTTGTCTGAAAGGATGGATCATTTTGTTGCCTTGGTTACTATGTCTTTTTTGCCATTGCTGTGACATAAATGGGAAGGTGCAATCTCAGTTTACCTCTATTGCCCAACCAAGCTACATAGGAAGGCGACGATTATATATTTGCACTGAAAAAGTGAAGGGTGAAAAAACAGAACATATAGCACATCAAAACGGCATGATATGAAACAAGCAGCAACCCAAATTTAGAAGGTTATTTTGTTATTTTATTATCTTGTCAGAATGTTAGTCAAGCCTATTTGTACATTTCTCTCCACTGTCAAAAGACCACACGTTTTTATCTGAAACAGCCGCACCTTCAGCTGCTGTTTTCTTACACAGAGAAAGAAAACTTCTTTTATTAAACACAATTTACTCAAATGAGCCACAGTTAAGCCTCTCTCACTAATGCAACCAATTGGCAGCTTCTGTGTGCGTTCAGATTTTGATAAGGCCTGTCCTGCACGGATGCAATACAAATTACTTTACACAGAATGAACAGCAGCACCGGCCTGGAGATTTGTGACTGTGAGATTTTGACACCTAGAGACAGATTTGGGGATGAAATGATTGTGACACAGATGCATTGTGTTCTATAGACCTGCATTCGCCTGACTTGGCGGCCCGATGTTTGTACTTCATTATGTATTGTATGTCATTTTAGTATTATCCTATTAGATGGTGCAGTGTATATTGGGAAAAAATGTTGTTCAGGAGTCATGTCTGTAACAGTATTTTCACTTTATCCACAATGGATGTGCGTTTGCCTTCAAATCATTCCATGATTTGTTTTAATTTGGTGCTATAGATACTTTTTTAGCAGTAGGTGTCACTTTTTTTTCAAATGGTGAATGCGTCATTTTGACATGAAAGTTCAATCATTTTCTACAGAGAAAAAAATATTATATTAAAGTACATATTTCTTTTCTTTTTAAATCATATGCTCAAGGGCAACCAGTGCTTGTTATTCTGTGGATTCTGTCATTTCACCTTCCCATGGACTGAAGGGATAAAAGTAACTAAAAAAACAAGATTTATGAAATATTACCAATTATAATGAATAGATGTCTGAAGAAAAAATAGAGTGTAAGACTTATGAATCTTTGTTCATGGCATGCCAGTTCCATTTGTGAGAAAAGACTGTTTTCTATGAATAAGCATGTATGGCCTTGAGAACTCTTTGAGCTGTGTTTTGCTGTTTATATACTTTATGTACAATAAAGGACTGCAGCTGTGTGGAATGTGTCCGTGAAGAAAACAAAGGAGCCTAATATATCTTGTAATTTATTCCTGTGATGGGAACTATTAACCCTACTGATTTGGATTCAACATATCATTGGCAAATAAAAGGTTTGAGGATCTGAAAAATGTCCACCCTGTAATGAGAACATAAGTATTTCTATATTATTACTTATTATATGTAAATGAACAATCTGACATGATGCGTCCACAGACCTTTGAATGATCTGTATCCCAAGTTCAGTCCAATGAATGTATGCTTCAATGGATCTACTGTCAGATTTCACAGTGCTACTGCAGTTGAGTGTGTGTGTGTGTGTGTGTGTGTGTGTGAATGTAACTCTGTTCTAAATGTATGTTGTGCTTTTCTGCATCAGTTGTGTTGCACTTTGTTTAGACAGTTTTCAATAAATGTGTGTATATCAGTGTTTTAATCGGGTTGCTGTCAACAGCTTCTGAGAGCTGAGACATTTGTTCCTATTTATATCACTACTTTTTTGTCTGTATGTTAGCCGTCATGTACTTTCAAAACTAACTTTTCAGAGTAGTGTTTTTTAGCCATGCTAGAGATGGTAATGTTAGCATTCAGTCAGTCTGCCCACCACTTTGGTTCAGACTGAAAAATCTTAACTGTAGCCTTGGAATTTGCTACATATATTGCATGTGTCTAGAAAATGAATTGAAATGACATTGGTGATCCCCTGAGTTTTCATCCAGCGCCATCTTCAGGTCAAATTTTTAATTTTGCCAAAAACTTTGTTTTGTTACCAAATATATGCAAAACTAATGCAATTCCCAGTGGTGATCCTAGACTCTTGGGGTCCCCATTGTGCTGCCAAAGTTATAGGAAAATTCAGAAATTTCTGAACATCTGAGTATTTACTTATTATTTACCACAACAAAGAATGAGGAAATATGTAACAACAGGAGCAACATGTACATATGTAACAAATCAGTTTAATCAGACTAACACAATATCAACAATATCAACCCGCCCACCGACTCTATACACAATGTGATTGGCCCAGCCAGAGTTTGGTTTTTCCAGCTTGCAAGCCAACGGAGAGTTGCTAGACCCCCTGGCTGCAAATTACATTTGCTGCTGCTACGGTGCGTCTAGATTTCTAGGCTATATCAACACAATGCTTATTAGAGCTCTGTAACACACTCACACATTCTGAAACAGCTGGTGTTCTTAGCACACTGCACAGCTAGAAAAAGCCCTAAGAGGGGAGGTTTAAGGGGGTTTATAATTTTCATTGCAAAATGCCAAAAGAAATTGCCAAAATGAGTGGCCATCAGGGGCCTCTTTTTCATAAAATGTTTTGGGGGCCCCATTTGCCCAGTTTGCCTCTCCTGACGTGCCCCTGGTCATTCTCATCATCGTATTTAGTGTTATTAACTAATTTTAACTTTAAGAGGTCTAACCAAAGTGGTGCACCTGATAAATATTAGCTGCTACTCTAATCATGTGGGTATGGTGATGTCGAAGTTTTATATTTTCCAATACATTGGTTTAAAGTATTGTAACCATCAGCCTCAGCTGTACTTCGGTTGAGTGCTTAGCGATTGTGCTAAAACACTTAATTATGATGGGGAACGTGGTACACATGATAGCCTACCTGCTAAACATCAGCATGTGAGCATGTTGACGTTAGCATTTAGCTTAAGTAACCCCTATGTCTAAGCATAGGCTACAGTATCACAGAGCAGCCGCATGGCTGTAGACTGTTAGTCTTGTTAATGGGCATGTTAAGTGTCATATGTACTTTAAGAACTAATTAGAGTAAACCAGTTAACTTGATTTTGGCAAAAATGACTACATGCTTCCAATGCATTACATCAAAACTGCAGATAATTTGGTTTGAAATAAATTCAGTTATTTCAAAGGGCTAAAAATTGAATCGCTGAATGTTTTCATGCAGGCTTTTAAGCCCCGTGGCCTTGTTAAAAATGGTCCCTGCTTAATAGCAAGACAAAGACACCAAAGATCAATAGGGTCGTTACTCTCAGACATCTGCCCTCTTCGGCTGATAGAAAACGGTGTGATGTGTGATGTCTGGTGGTAACCCATTCAATCAGACCCCAGGAGTGCTGCAGCAGCCACTTCTGTAACAAATGGAGAAAGTTGCCCTGCTGGGAGAATAGTGTACAACCTGAAATATCGTGGTTTCACCTCACACGTCACACTCTGATCCATAATAATAATAATAATAATAATAATCTCATTTGACAGTTTTTTTAGACTTAATGTCTTTCGATTTGGTCTGTGTTCCCGATTAATTGTCCCAATGTCTTTCTACACCTATATCACTTATGCTTTATTAGGAGTTGACAGTGAATTGTTAAAATTACATAATATTTCTTGAGAGTCTATGCTCCTGCAGGTATTGTAGATATTGTAGTTTCAAGGCATATTGAGCACTCACACAACAGTAAAACACTGACATAGCAGCAATTACACTGACAGACATTGTTCTTCCTGAGCAATCCTCACAATGAAACCTTACAAGAACCCACGTGTTGTGAGATGATGTATCCTATGAAGGTAAATGATGCACAAAATACAGCTCTTGTTCAGTATTGCAGAAAACATAACAATTACAATGACAATTACGCATGTGTTTGCCTTGGAAATAGAAGATATGGTTTCCTTCCAGTACAGTATGTGAGAGATGAAAGTGCTCAGGAAAGGCTCTGTGTGTCATTTCTCAAAACATCCATATTGTTTTCCTGTCAAGGGCAGCTCCCCGCCTCTGCATGAGCAGTGCCATTATGACAGTCAAATCAACCTGGATCTAATGCATCAACAATCAGCTGGCATCTAATATCAATTAACATTGCAATACGCTTCAATACGCTGCACATATTACTCCATCATCACATAATGTTTTCAAAGGGGTATTTAAATAGAGATTTCATGAGCCTGTGGTTACATTAGTTCGCAACATGAGGAAACAGGGATCGGTAGCATGGTGATTAGATGTTGTAAAGAGAGCCTTGTAACTTTGTGCATGGCAAACATATTTGTAAGAGCTGCTGCTTTGTTGCAAGGGTTTATCTGTGCTTACAAATGTTTTGCTGGTAAACGTTTTGTGTAGATAAAGGGTTACTCCACTCCTGCAATTTAGTATTGCACTTCTGTAAAGTCTTGGGGATCAATGTCAATGTCAATGTCAAATTTATTTATACAGCACATTTAAACAACTGTGGTTGGCGCCAAAGTGCTGAACAAGACGGAATATACGTCATACAGTTATTCAGCTGTGAAAGAGGGCATGGCTAAAGCATAGGGGGCGGGCCAAACCATGACCAATGGAAATGAAACTCTCTGCTGAGTTCAATGATACTCACACAATAGTATCAATCAAACGGGTCATAAGTTATTATATGTTATAAAATAGTTAAGGGGGCGTGGGCTGAATAAGCGGGCGTGGTTAAAGTATAGGGGGCGGTTCACATGTAGACCCCATATTCTAAGTTTCATGTAAATCGGATGATGTTTGTTATATAAGGCTGATTTACCTGTTGCCAGCAGAACAAAACGTAAATATTGGCCTGCAGGTGTCCTCAGGCCTGGACTTTTGTTGATCATGGGAAATTTCAAGCAGAATGGACAATATACACTCTAGTTACAGCCACTTTCTTGTTCATCGCTAAACACTCAAAATGGCCGCCATGCCACGCCCACACCGTTTGACGAAAAGTTTTGCTTTCAATAACTTTTCATCGTTGAGGTCTTGTTATAGTAAACACCAAATTTGAAGTCCATCGGATGAGTTCTGTAGGAGGAGTTTGTTAAAGTACCTTGTCTTTAGGCCTACTTCCTGTTGCCACTAGGGGGCGCTATGACTTTGAGTCAATATCTGTCCATAGATGTCCTCAGGGTTGAACTCTTATGAATCTTGAAAAGTTTAGACCAGATTGAACAATGTACACTCAAGTTACACCCACTTCCTGTTTCGATGGCGAAACGCACATAATGGCTTCCCCGCAACGGCTATGAACTATGAGGAAAAGTTTTTCTTTTAATATCTCTAAGGTCTTAAGATGGCACAGACCAAATTTGAAGTTGATCAGATGAAATCTCTAGGAGGAGTTCGTTAAAGTACGACATGTGGAAATTGCCAAAATCACACTAATTTCAAACTTTCAATTCAAAATGGCAAACTTCTTGTTGTGTTAAGTGTATGGGTTCCATGAGCTTTTTTGTACGTCTTGACATGCTACATATGTGTACCATGTTTTGTTAGTCTAAAGTTAAACGTACTGCAGGGGCTACATTTTTTACATTTTGTAGGGGGCGCTAGCAAGCTATTTTTGTGCACCTTTTCCCAAAACCCTTAAAATATAGATTTTTTCACCAGGCCTGATGCGTGTGCAAAGTTTGGTGAGTTTTTGAGTATGTTAAGGTCCCCAAAAAGGCGATTAATTTCCAGAAAAAAAGAAGAAAAAGAATTCCTTCAGTTTCGGCGCTGTCGGCACTCGGGCCCTAATGAAACAATAAAACACATTAGAAGACATTTGACACCCACACTAAGCTAGGGCCAAAGGCCAGAGTAAAAGGGTGTGTCTTTAGCAAGGACTTAAACGTATATAGTCTGCACCTCTCAAATATACAATGGAAGGCTATTCCAGAGGATGGGAGCACCCACCGCAAAAGCTCAATCCCCTACACTGGTACATCCAAAAGCAAGTAGTTGGTGAGGTGGAAGTTTTCTTGAAGCAGCAGAGTTTCGTAAATATCAATGATAAAAATGAAAACAAATAAATACTGTTTGAGAATTAAACCAAAGTCTGGTCTTTGAGCATTTATTATATTTTGCAAAATAGAGAAACACAGATTCACAGGTACACGCAGCACGACTGAATGAGCATTTCTAAACTAAAGTCTAAACATCAAAACATCATATAACAAAAACCTCTGTTAAGCCACCCCTCTAAATGTATCTTTTAGCATGGCCATAGTTGAAAAGAGGACATCATGAAAAGTCAAACCATCCTCACCTTCCCCTTTACTCTCTGTTCCCAACATTAGCCTAAACAACAGTTTATCTCAGGAGGCAGAAGGAGACACGGTTTGTGGCCTTCTCGACTTTGTCTGCTAAAAGTTAAACAAAATGAGAAGCTAGAGTTCATGGCTGCAGCTGTCCCTCTCTGGTCTTTAAGAGTCTAAGAGGAAGGAGCAGCATTTTGTGGAGGTTTAAAACAATCTTTAAACAAATGGTTAAAATCATTAATCAATAATGGTTAAAATAAAATGTTGCCACCACAGTGGTTGACCTCAGTCTTCTGACTAAGGTATGGCGATGTAAAAGTTCAGCCAGATTCAAAGGGGCCAAACCATTTAAAGCCTTGAAGACAAGCCATAAAATCTTAAAATCGATCCTGAAATGTACAGGAAGCGAATGAAGAGAGGCCAAGAGAGGTGTTATATGTTTCCGTTTTCTTGTACCAGTTGGAAGGCGAGCAGCTGCATTCTGTACTAACTGGAGCCAATTTAGTAATGAACCCCTGTATAAAGAGTTCCAGTAGTCTAGCCGAGACTTAATAAAGTCCTGAATAACTTTCTCGAAGTCTTTAGGAGAAAGATAGTCCTTCACCTTTGCCAACAGTCTCAACTGGAAAAAGCTGGATTTGACCACTAGACTAATTTGCTTATCAAATTTAAACAAACTATCAAAGGTAACACTGAGATTCTTGACAAAAGGTTGACTATGATCACCCGACCACACATAAGAATCTCAGTCTTACTTTCATTTAAATTGAGAAAGTTTAGAGCCATTCATGTTTTGATGTCCTTTAAGCAGTCTAACACAAGCTGCGCAGAATATTTACAGTAATTGTAGTTTTTATCGGCAAATAGATTTGCACATCATCGGCAAAACAGTGAAAAACAATATTATGTTTCTTAAAGGACAATCCCGGCGCAAAATGAACCTAGGGGCTAATAACAGATGTGTACCCACTCGATCGTTCTCTGGGAAATGTTTTCGTGCTAATCAAATGTGTTTGTAGCTTGAAAGAAGCTAGTGCGGACCGTTGATTAGCTTACAACGCTAGTATTTGTCTTGAAGCGGATGCAAACTAAAATCAAAAGCAATTTGCTCAATAAATCTGAAATAATCGCACTCTGCATAACTTGTCTAGTGTACTTACTCAGTGGATAACTGTCCATCTGGTCCCTCCGGTCTGGGTCGCCGTCTCCAATTTATTTTCGGGACATGGAAAAAAGTTTCAAGTACAGCCCTGTTTATCAGACAGGGGAAATCTTCAAACTGTACAAAACACTGCGTCTCTTGGGTGTCACGACACCACAGGTCCCACTCAGTGCAACACAGACACTCCTGTTCGGTGGCCATAGCTTCACAATGTCCGCAGGTACACCACCAGTTTCCCAAAGTACGAGGCTGTGTTGCGGCATTGACAACCGGTAGCGCTCTCTCTTGTAGCCCTTTCATGAAGCTCCCGCAGCTTTTGTTCAATAAACAATTTTACAATGTTCTCAATGCTTCGGTTAACATTTAGGGACCCTCCTTATGCTACCGTTGAAGTTTTGTGATATTTTGAGCCTTTTTAGTGGTATAAAGAGTGATTTGTTTTTACTTTCCCTGTGCCCCGAATACTAGCGTTGTAAGATAATCAGCAGTCCACGCTAGCTTCTTTCAAGCTACAAACACATTCGATTAGCATGAAAACATGTCCCAGAGAACGATCGAGTGGGTACACATCTGTTAATAACCCCTAGGTTCGTTTAGCGCCGGAATTGTTCTTTAAAAATGGACCTCAAGGGCAACATATATAGTGACTAAAGAGCAGGGCCCAGAATGGAACCTTGGGGGACCCCACAGGTTAGAGGTAAATTGTAGAGACGCACGCACGCACGCACGCACACACACACACACACACACACACACACACACACACACACACACACACACACACACACACACACACACACACACACACACACACACACACACACACACACACACACACACACACACCAGTATGTAGAGAGACATTTACTGCAAGGAGGTGTATTCTCATGAATAACTGTCATAACCTGTTGGTTTTGTAAAAGCACTCAGGGAATAATGCATGAACTCTTGTTCCAACCTTCCTGTTTTGCCTCCTACAAGTGCCACAAAGCCTTCTAAGACAGTTAAGGCTGAAATTATATCTGAGCTGTAGTTAGGTTGAAACTGGTAGTTCTACAAGACAATGTTTATGTGTTATTACTATTATCATTTCATTTATGTTGTTTTTGCATTTCAGAAAATGTTTCAAAACAGAATGTAACATGGAACTAAATGGGTTTAGTTTATATTGAATGCAATTCCAGCAATATAAATATAGCTTTCCCTTAAAAGGAAACCATTCTCTTTTGTGTATTTACTACTCTTCAAAAACGCAAATGTATTTCTTATCTGAAATTAATCGAAGGAATAATCGGCAGAATACTCAATTCCTAAAATAATCGATAGCTGCAGCCCTAGAGTGCACCTTTAGGTTTTGACAAAGTTTTTCTGCCAAATGTTTTTTTTGTCACAGCTAGACTGTGTAATTTTTAGATAACATTTTAGATAAAGTTTTTGGGACCAATCAAGTTCAACCTTAACTGTAGTTTTGTCCCTGTTTCCTACTGCAGTAAGTAATAATGTAGCCATTTTAAGGAATTGTTTCATAACAACATAAATAATGAATACCTTTTTCTCCCCTACTCCTCTAATTTGGTATGGCTTTTTTGACGAAATTTGACATTCCTGAATAATGAATGGATCTGGATTCTGAAGAATGTGGCAAATAAAGGAGTCTTTAGATTGGCTCATAATTAATGGATCAGCCAAGGAATGTGAGACTTATCTGTTAGAAGTCTCTTCGGTGGAGCTGTAACTGATATTAGAAAAAAAATTGCCAAGGCTCCCCACAAGTCAAAATTTATAATTAAAATTAAAAAAATGTTACTGTACAGTGGCTATGAAATTAACATCTTTAGATTAGATAGTGACTCTTTTATAAATTATGGCTTTTGGGTAAATATGTGTTTTTCTGTTCTTGGGTCTATGACTTGGTCTAACTTCTTCACAGGTTTTACTCTGCAATGAAAAAACCGAATCAGATCTTCAAACATGCTGTAGATTCAGATTTCCATTAGAGGGTTCTGTACAGGTCTGCAGGTTTATGCACTGATATACTGACAGCAGGAATCCAATACGAATTGTATTCAACATCATGTGGGTTGAAAAAGCTCTTCCTGTATACTTTTTGAAAGGTATTATAAAAACTGTATATATGTAAGGCAGCATGCACAATAGACTCAGCATGAATCACAGCCTAAGTAGAAGCTCCCATTCGTAATAGATCAATAGCAATGAACAGACAGCTGTAGATGTACCTTTCATGCTCCTGCAAATTCCTTGGAGTACTGTGCTATATTGCAGAACTCAGTGATTTCTATTATGTCTGCCTCATTAATAAGAAACCCCTTTTCTTTTAAAGTGCAACATTCAGTATAAACCATCAAGGAAAAGGTTCTGGGGAATTGTCAGCAGAGTGAGTGGCAGGCTTGTTCTCTCGTTTAAATACTAATTACTGATTGCACTATTGTTTGGCTCACTCAGAGAATTGATCCACATCATTCAGAAATGTGGCATAGTCAAAAGTTAGCAAAGGACAAACGGTGTGAAGAAAAGTGTTGAATTATTATAAAAATGGGTTTGAGAAACTTTTCTAAACTCTTTTCTGGTGCTCAGCCAACTTTAACTCATTTTATGTAATACTGAAAAAAAAGGAACTAATGCTCTTCCATGAAAAGATTTATTCTTTAAAGACCAACTTGCAGGTTCAACCCATTCTCACTCCCAACTCATCACATGGCTTAGTCGGGACCCCTTGGCATCGCGCTTTTAACGCTCTGGGTACCCTCTGGCGTAATTTTTCAACATGCAGGGTAGGGTAAGGCAACGCATTTAATGAGTTAGGTTTAAGAAAAGATCATGGTTTGGGTTAGGTTTGTTGGACAACTGACCTTTGATTTGACACTGGACACAAGCAGCTATGTCCTGTGTGAAAATTCTGTGTTTGTATGACCCATCCACTTGGACCTCCTCCCTACGCAGACGTTTTTATACTACGGCACAGCGTTAACCTGACTTGATTACTGGCAGTAAGCCCTGAAGGCTAACTTCTCCCATGTGCAGCCAGGTGGGTCTCATACGCTGAGGGCTACTGACCAAGCTGACATATTTGACGAGTTGGGAGTGCAAACGCGTTGGCAGGTTAGAGGCCCCAGTGAATCAATAGGAAAATGTTGTAGATACTTGATTTACAATTTTCTTTGCATAAATATAGACTGCATCTAGGGTTTGATTTGTCGATAAGTCATCTAAGAAATCTCACATCAAATCTTGTACTGTAAATGTCAGTCATGATATTTTTTTATGTCTAGAAGGTCAAAGTTTCTGTTCATATTAAAGGCTGGTGCAGTGAGATGACTGTGTATCCACTAAAGCAACAAAAAAAATCATGGAAACTAAAACACATAAAATGCTGTTACATCCATTATCAGTAAGAAAGTTCATGACTGGTAGAAGTTGGAAAGCTGTTTGCCATTTAGGGGGGTTGGTTTGATTTTTTCACAACCTGACAAAAAGCCAATTAAGATCTAAAGTAAAGCTTGTATAACTCCTACTTAAAATTGCAATCCTTACACTGTTAGACTTAACTGTAATTTCCACAGTTACCACAAAATGGCCAGTAAAATACCATAATTTTCTTTTCCGGTTCATTACTGTAATATGCATTGCATTATGGGTAATAACATTTCATTTACAGTGATTTACTGTATATTTTGAATTTGCGGTAGTCTGCTGTAAAACAACAGCAGTAGTGCTACTGTAGTTGAAGACAAAGATAAAGATAAATACAATTGTTAGTTAATGTTATAGATGCATAGAAATGAAATGGAAAAATAAAATATCACTATAAAATGAAATGTGACATGTTTTTCAGAAGTGTAAATCATTTATTGAGAGAAACAAGAAAGCCATTAGGGATATAAATGCTTGACCGCCAGATTTAGAACTCTGACCTCACGACTTCAAAAGAGTAGCGCGTAGATACTTCAAAGGCGTTGAAAGGAGTAACTTCAAAGGACGGAGTACTGCCCGGTTTGGTTTGTGCACACCAGAGTCCCGGTGGCCGGGTCACAAACACTCCTCGAAGAGAGCTGGAGCAGCGTTAAGGTAAGACCAATTTTTGCTAAATCTGTGACATTAAAATCTCTGCTCACAAGCGTCCGCAAGCAGCGACATTAGGTTTAGGTTACCGACCTGCGTCATAACTAGGCAAGAGCAAACTGTTAACTATAGTTCATGTTCCCCATGGTGAGGATTAGCTATAATGACGACATTCGGTAAAGCTAACGCAACTCACGCCGAGTTTTTTCTTGCCACTGTCACAATAGCCACTGCTAATGCTTGCTCTTGAGGGAATTACTGTAATTGTTGGGGTTTTGGAATTTATAGAGTGTGGTCTAGACCTACTCTATCTGTAAAGTGTCTCGAGATAACTTTTGTTATGATTTGATACCATAAATAAAATTGAATTGAATTGAATGGAATTGAACTCGTTTTTACACGCGCTGTTCGGGACATCTTTTTCACTTGTCAGACCACCATTATCTTTGTCTGAATTAAAATGTAACCCATATTCTAGTTTAAGGTCAGTAACTTCTAGCTTTTTAGCTTGCTGTTGCTGCATTTTGGCTAACATCACCTCCACCTTTGTTGAGTCTGTGGGTTGGTTTGACAGTGTTTTAGCATGATTAAACAAAACGTACTGCGTTTATATTAACCTGACATTAGTCGAGGTAAAGTTAACATTAAACCGTTACCTCCACATTTGCCCATCTAGTTTTAATAGCATCTAATGTTAACATTACATCTTTTAAAAAAACACCCACTCTAAAAGTTATGTAGTAACTTTAATGTGGAGCATTTGTGGATAGCATTTTTTTTCCCTTGGCTTCAGAGTTTTGCCACTTAAAGATGTCCAGCAAAAATTAGACTCAGTGCCCAACGTTACAGTAGTATTGTAGCGTTCTGTAATGTGATATTTCAATGTCATCCTTTTTAGTTTATGAGACCTAAGCCAAAGATTGTGTAACTCAAAGAATATGGTGTTAGGAGTTGAGCGTATTAGCTACCATGGTTTATGGGGGAAAAGAAAAGTAAAATGTATGTATTTAAATCGCCACTTAACCTTAAATTCGACCGATCGTTAAACAAGTGATTTAAGGACTCTTTATAATGGCTTTAAGTTTTTCTTCACAAAATAGCGTTGTTGTTAGCTATCTAGCTATCTATTAGGTGATTAACTTTTAATGCATTACATAACATTCTGTGTTATTCTAACAATATAAGAGTTAGCTACATTATACTGGTTCCTTGCATACTAATGCATGGCATGTTTTTTTTTATCTTGTTGTAATTGTATTTTATAACACCATGCATGCACTTAAAAATATTAATTTTCATCATTTCATATGTAGAACAACAACCAGTGACTGGAAAACTGAGAGACAACTGACAGAGACAGGAGGAAGAAGAAAGCTGGACATGAAGGTCTGACCCCGTGGCCCACAGGAGCACATGGTCCCGCATCACTTTCTGAGCCACCAGGCAATGAACTTCAAGAGCAATACGACCAAATCTCCATCTTGACAGATGTAACAGCACTTTTTTAAGTTCTTACAGCCTCACTATCAGTTCAACATTTTTTATTTAAATAGAAATTACTTCCAATATGTGAAATGCTTTTCTTTTTTGGTTTGCAGCCAACCTCGACCAAGATTTCAATTGAGCAGGAGGTGACATCGCCCACCACACCAAGGGTAATCATGCTTGGTACGAGAAATAGTTTGAAGAAGAGGAGGTTGTTTTATTAGCCATGTATGTTTGGTATTCTGTGACACACTGCAAATGAAATAAGATGTTTGTTTGTTTTTTTGGAAGAAGTTTGATGTCTTCCACCCATGGCCGAAGTGGGTACAAGTCGCAAGACGGGAGTTGTCCAAAGAAAGGTGAAAAGCATCAGCTCCCAAGTCACCACCTTCCTCCAACGGCTCACCAAGTTTGAGTGGAAGACATCAAACTAGGTAAGCATTTTATTGTGTGATGTAATATAGTTAACATCAGAAAAATGATTACACAGTACAATGAACAGTGCAGCTACGTACTCTGCCTGCTCCAACATCGTCAGAACTAAATGCACCAGCATCCTATATTTACCACTTCTGTCAGCATTGGTAACAGTTACTCAGCAAAAGTTACATAGTGTTGTTTTAATTTTAGTTTAAGTTTTCATATGTTTTTTTTTTTTTGTCTAAGTGACTGATAAGAACAACAATCTTTGAAATTGGTCCAGTGTTGAGCGAGAACACTGACCTGAGCCGGGCTCCAATGTAATCATATAGGGCAAATGTGCTTTGTCAAGTTCTGTTTTTGCCACTGACGGTCTGAGATTATTAGTGTCTGACAACATTATGGAAAGGATCCCTACAGAGATAGACCTTTTAGTTAAAAAGGAAGATCCTTTTCATTTAAACAAGAAACAGCCCCGAAATCACCATCACCAAACCCACCAGACGATCAAAAGTTACTGTTTATTTACACCGAGTCTGGTGGGTTAAGCATGTTTTAGAAAAAGGATCTTATTCTTTAACAGAAGAACTGTTGACCTCTGTAGGAATCCTTTCCATAATGTTGTCAGAGATTGTCAAAGATTATTGTCACTTAGACACAAGAACATAGAAAAATACGGTCCAGGTTGAAAAAAAAGGTAACCTTTAGGATATACTGTATACTGTGGCCTTAAAGGTGCAATATGTAATATTGTATGTAATACTGGCAGCTAGCGGTTAAAATAGTTACTGCCCTACCAATTCAAAATACTGGAGAGTCGTCTCCCCCGCCCCCTCCTGCCCAGACTCGAAGTTCACGGGGGTTGCCAGGCTTAGACCGCAGCATTCACAACAATGTTGCTAGACGCTTTTCTCACATAGCCAGACATTACTCCACAGCACAGTGGAGTAGCTAACGGTAGATGCTGGCTATATTGTCATAAAAGCCCGTGCTCACGCAGAGCTCTGTAACCAACTGACAGACACACTTTTTTGGCTTAAAATTACAGTATGGACCGCTAAAAACACAACAAAATCACCGTCCTCTCCACACGCCAGTCAGGCACACTTCCTCGGCTTAGAATTACAATACGAGACGCTAAAAATACAACTACCTTGCCGACGGAACACACTTCATTGGCTTAGAATTACGGCAACAATCGCTAAACACACTGCAAACTCACAGTCCTCTCTTTCCGATTTACAAACCCCCTCTCGTGGCTTAAAATAACTCACCGTTGTCGGCTCCAGCCGCTGAACTACACGTTGTAAACAGCCATGGGCTGCTTGCCTGGTCCTCCCGGTAACGTTAGCAGTTAGCAGGGTTAGCATGGCAGCGTTAGCCAGGACCAGTCGGGATCACTTTACTGGCTATGTCTCAATTGTTTTTGCGAGTAACCAACTCGGGTACTCTAGCTATATAATTCAATGTGAGAACACAAATGTTGAAATGACAAAAAATGCCCATACCTAGTAGCTGTGATAAATTAGCATGAAGCTAATGCTTACCTGTTCAGGAGAAAATAAGCCAACTCTGCGTCCTTTTGGGCTCTAAGCTGTCTCCATCTTTCAAATACATCTCCAGTATTTACCAGGGGGTTGTTACGTCTCTGGTCACGCAACTGTTAGAAACATGCTGTTTTCTAGTTTTCTATTTTTACGTCATGTAGAATCTATCTCCGTTGATCCTGTTGGTTTGTTTGCTGCTTTCATGGCTGTACTACCGTTACAGCTGTAGCGCGCTGGGTTTACGTTTTTACAGGTATATCTGGCAACCCGGCCTGGCTGTCAAACTGGGCCGTTGATAACAACACACAGATCAAAACATAAACATAAATTCCGTCATGGAATGTAAATTTCAAAAAGAAAAATTACTGACATTAGCAGTGTTATCAGAAAAGATAGTATTTCAGTTTAACATGTTTCCTTAATATCTGATGAGGCATTGGTGTCATTTTTGAATTTATTACAGTACAAATATTACATATTGGACCTTTAAAGACATTGAAAAGTCATGAAAATATATTAGTAAAAATGTGTATGAATTCTGAAATCAGAAAATTTATCAAACAGGAAAAATATTTTTTTAACCGTGCTGGGACTGACAGACAGCAAAAGAAAGTAGAAAGACCTTTGAATTATCTGGGGAGGAAAAACCCTGTAAACTACTACTACTCATGACTGATGTGTTATTTTTTATACTGTCATATTCTATGTTTTTGCAGAAATTGTAAGTCTGTTAATAGTTTAGATGAGATAAACTCATGACCATTTCTCTGCTTCCCATACAGTCCAGGACGGACCACCCCAGCAGATGTGGATCAGCAAGCATGAGTACCATGGGTCCGGCCCCTTCATCATCCTTCACAAATGCTTCTCAACAGAGTGTTTCTCCTTCCCCTCCCCAACCAAATGCCCAACAACTTCACCTCTGTGGTAAACAACCACACCACATTTTTCAAAAAAAGGATTTCTAAGAAAAAAACAACTGCCAAGATAAAGGCTGAACTGATTTTGGCTAGGTTATTCAGTGTTCTACAGTTCCATCTGGGGATTTAAAGAAATGTACATTTTGTTTTCTTTGAGTAAATTCAAATGGTAACTGCATTGTTCAGACATAAAGGCTACCCATTGTTTGGCACATACTTAAACATGGATGTAGTATTGCTTGTATGTAAATTGTGTCTGTTTTTTGTTTTTTTTGCACTTTCAGACAAATGATCTTGGTCTTGGTATTTGTACCTGTATAATACGAAAATAAAAATGTATTACTTTTGTACATGGACTTAAGGCAATTATTTGGAATTTATTAAATTCAATAGCATTTATGTAAAATAATCAATAGTTTGTACTACCAATGCCAAATAGTGTAATATACTGTGAACCACAATTACAGTAAAACTATAATACATCTTGACAATTACAGTATAATTTAGCAAATTGTAATTACAGTACAATTACTGTAAGGTTATTATACTGTAAAGCTAAGTTACAGTAAGGTTATTATACTGTAAAGCTAAGTTACAGTAAGGTTATACTGTAAAACTAAGTTACAGTAAGGGTATTATACTGTAAAACTAAGTTACAGTAAGTGTATTATACTGTACAATGGAACTGCGGTAAGGGCATCATACTGTAAAAAACATGTACAGTTATGGTACTGTAATGGGGTAGTTACAGTAACTTACTGTGTTGCCTAATCTGCATAAACTATTACAATCAGAAGAAACACATTTTTATTCAAGCCTATTGTTCTGTTTGATTCTATTACTTTCACATTGCCTCCTCCCTGCCTGTTGAACTCCCACTGCATTCTGTTGTTGAATTCACTCCCACACATTTCCTTCACAGACCTGTGTAAATGTGAAAACAGTAAATGCTGAAATAACCTTTCATACAAAATGAATAACTACTCAATGAGGGGCAAGCTATGTTGTTTCTCAGACTGTAAAACAAGATGTGAAATGTTTGAAATCCGTGCTGCTGAAGTTAAAAAGTTTCAATCTCAGCTCTGGCAGTTTAAAGTGATGGTTCGGAGTAATTTCACCCTAGGGTCTTTTGCACCATGACCTCGAGCCAAACACCCCCCCAGAAGCTTTTTTTGACCTGGGTCGAACATTGGGAGAGTTAGCGTAGAGTAGCGTTATCAGCTGAATAGCTTATTAGCGCAGGGGCTAATGGACCCACGTTTGTATCTCGTAAATGACCCCACTAATAATACCCGAAATGATACCAAACTTCTACACTAGTACAAATAGGTTATGTACTCATAAAACGATGGATTGGAAAGTTTGTAAGTACACCAGAAGTTTATGAACACTTGCCTGCTCTCTTCTGCTCTCTGCTGCTGCTGCTACCTGCAGTTAGACGAGTGCTTAGGGCCGTCTACAAATTACTACACCGAAAAGAGATACACCAAAAATATGTATTAATTTAATGATTAAATAAGGTAATGTCTCCAAACTTACCTCAGTTATTACTTGTCTCCTGCTAGTTATACTAAAGCACTTAGTTAAAAAAAAAAGTTAAATTAAAAAATATTTTTGTTGCATCTCTTTTCGGTGTTGTAATTTGTAGACGGCCCTAAGCACTCGTCTTACAGCAGCAACAACAGCAGAGAGCAGAAGCCAGCAGGCAAGTGTTATTTACATAAACTTCTGGTGTACTTACAAACTTTCCAATCCATCGTTTTATGAGTACATAACCTATTTGTACTACAGTAGACGTTTGGTATCATTTCGGGCATTATTAGTGGGGTCATTTACGAGATACAAACGTGGGTCCAAAGAACAAAGAACGGCACAGAAATCATTCTTAAAAAAGGAAGATGTGTTCGGAGTTTTGCCGACCGGATACGGCAAAAATTTAATCTATCAGCTAGCTCCGCTACCTTCTTCGTTGCTCTGCCTGGTTGTAGCGCTATCCTATTACGTGCAGAGGGAATTTGAAAGACAACAGTTTATCCCGCCCCTCGGATCGAGCTCCGTCAATGGTGAGTTCCCAGACCCTACATCTTGATGTGGGTCTGGCTTGTCAGGCTAGGTGCAAAGGACCCTAGGGTGAAATTGCTCCAAACCATCACTTTATGCATAAAGTGGATATCTCCCCGTTAAATTGGCAGGCTTAGGCTCACTCTGGGTGACATTGTTTTATGCTCTTCTTTGCTTTTGCTTTTTCATGGGCGTTATTGATGGCTGGGGTGTGAGAAGAGCTAAGTGACACACTGAGAGAACAAACCCAGTCTGCACTGTCAGCACAGCTAAACTCGAATGTTTGGCACTTCTAACCTTTCACAAAACTTTCCAAGGTCTAAAACTTTAAAAAGGTTTCACAAACTGGTGTCATTTAGGGCTTTTTCATCATTAAGTGAATGCTTCAATGTGGTTGGAAACCAGTGATATAATGGAAAGATAGCTCATCTAAATTTGCTGGAAAAATTTTTTTTTTTTTTATGAGCTGGTTAATGAGTTTTGATGATGAGGAGGCTCAACCACTAGAAAAGGAAGCTTCCTCTACAAAGATGTCTGTATGCAGTGGGCTGTTCCAGGAAAGGTCATTAAAAATAATGAAAATTAATAAGCATAATCTCCATGGTAACATTGTGATGCACTACTGCAGTAAGCCAGTATCTGCCTCAACACTGCATACAGTGTTCTCTAAAGCTAAAGCAACTGGGAGCTTCACTGGAGGAGAGCTAAAGGATTACAAAAAGCATCTGCTCTGCACCAGGTACAGCCGCCACAGGTGAATTGCATTATTCTAACAGCTACTGACCTAGTTGTGAGAACTTTTAAGAAGTGGAAGACCAGAAGAGTGTCTGAGCCTGCAGGGACTCTGAAGAAAAAGCACTGCCATGGCTGCTTCAGATGGCTGCTATATCGCAAATACACAGTCCAGTGGATCTGATAGATTGGGGGAGAAATCTGGAAAGTGTTATAGGTTTTGGTTCAAAGTAGTTCTAATATAAAGTAGTGCCCAATTCCCCAAACATGTTTGGCTACCTTTGATTAGCATATGAGAAAAACATACTGGAACAGGAGAATAGCAGAACATACGGTATATAGGTACTGCACGAGTTAACTTAATGGAAATGAATACCTCACTGTCATCCTTTAAATATATATAGAAATAAAGAAGATCTCTTTATGAAATCGAGAGGGAGATGTGAAGAAGTTGTTTTAAAAAAGTGAGGGATTTTGGATTTCAGAGGCATTTAATCCTTTGGGCTTAAATTAATTAAGGAGCTAGATTTTAAGATATTTTTGTAAAGTTTTGTGGAATATCTGCTGTATAAGAGATAGAGGAGATTTGAGTATACTGTGGTTGAGTACAAAATTTGCTATTTTGTATTGAAAAATAGACAATCAATCTGTTTCCACATATTTAAAAATGTATATATTCTATTATATATTAAATGTATTCAATTTAGAGCATAGACTAACAGTCTATGATTTAGAGTCAATATTGTATTCTGTTGATCGTAGATGATCGTAATCTTGTTCTGCATACCTTAGATTCATGGTGACTGGTAAGTCTAATTGATAGGCTAAAGAAACTGGAAACAACGTCTGGAAACACCCTGATGAAGGCAACATGTTGTACAGAGAAAAAGGTGTGCAACGTGTTTAATTTCGACAGACTTTTACTCAAATTCACACTGACCTGCACCTCACAGTGTGCTCATTAGTTACAAACTTGTTTTTCATGTAGAACATAATCTGGCTCAACGAATGTACATTGCTGGGATAAAGCCTCACACACCAAATATCCTTCCTCTTCCCTTATTTCCGCTATCTATTTGGCAAGAGCTCTATTGCTGCATCTGGGGCGTAGCGCCACCCAAGAAGCTTGTCATTGGTTTAAAGAAATATAAGTAATTAATTAATTAATTAATTAATAAGTGATTTCCCCCCGATCCCAGAATAGATAAGTGGTGGTGCCAGGCCATACTCAAGTGCTATGGAGATGTGGCAATGCAAGACTATGTAGAACATAACCATGCTTATTTTGGAACCTATAAATCTAATCTACTGTACGTGCCACCATATTGGTCAGATGCATATTAGTTATATATGAACATGGGATGTGATACTCTACTACATGATCTACAGCAGGGGGGACAATTGAGCATGTGCATGTGTACTTGTGTGTCTAAGACAGAGTGAGTATAGTGCACACTTCTGTCATATTCAGGTAATACTGAACTAAATTTGTATTTTTCTCAGTAGCAGCAATAAGGTTATACAACTGAAAAATCTAGTGATTTTTGGAGATTTTATGCATTTTTGACTTGACTTGAGTGTTACAACCAAACAAATTAGCACATCTTCAGCTTGTTTTTCTGCGTTACTCTGAGATCCTCAAAACCCAAACAGCATGTTTTAAGTTGTACCTTTTTTTCTGTTCCTGTTCCTCATGCAGCGAGTCAAACAACATTTTGCTGAGAAAATGATTAAATCTGTCAACACTGATGATTTATTTTAGGAGCTGCATTTCAAAATGACATATTTGCCAATGTGATACCAACTCCGCTGACACCACAACAATTTTAAAACTATGAGGCTAGGGGGAGAAAATGATAGCAGGTAATGTCTATCTGCAGTTGACACATGGCTGGCACCTTTACAGGTTGGATCATCAGGTTAGTGTTTGAGATACTGAGTGATGTTCATCGTAGCTTATTTTCAGAATAGATAATTTGGTAAAATTAGTCATTTTTATGGACCTAATTGCTCCCAGATTAGTTTCTATAAATCTGTACTGAAGGTAAAAGTTTAATCGACACCACTGAAATATGGACTTAGTGGTATTTGCTATCTGCAGACCTGTGGGATGAAGATGCCCCAGAGACGAGGAGGGGGGTTATCTCAGCTCCACCAACCTCTCCATCGAAACACCATCCCGGATCACTCCTCTTTCTGATTCTGTTTGTGGTGTGTGCATACAGTATGCCTTCTGCTTGTAAATATGAAACGCTACAGCAGATTTTCACAATGATGAGATATGACAGGTCGTTGGAAATCTCCAACGTGCTCCAACAGAATAAGTGTGTTTGCACATCTGTGTGCATCAGAGAATAAAAAGGGCTGAACTGTGCAGGAGAAAAAAGCCCAGTGTTGAATGAATAAATATTTTATGATAACCAAGCGCTATGAACCAACAGGAAGCAGGCTGGTAGTCCTGACTGGTAATGCTGAGGTGGAACCCAGTCCCTACAAGTCCATACAAACCCATATAGGCGATCCGATTTTTAAACACCTATAAAGCAATTGTGAAGATATTGTATTTTAAATCAAAATTCAAATCATCATAAAAGCACAGGATAGCAGAATTGGATGTCAGATGTATGTCTTTAACATTCAATATACCAGCTGAGACAACACCTGCAGTCTTGCTACATTCACTGTGGGAAAAACACAACAAAAATGACCTTTCTAATATCAGCTCAAAATTACAGATACACACTGACTCTGAGGATACAGCATGCACATCTCTGTGCATACTCCCATGCATACACTATATATTTGTGTGAGTGTGCACTCATGCATGTCTGTGTTTCTTTCCGTCCACCTGCCAGTCTGCCAGTGGTCAGGGCGGCCTAAAATGAATGAGAAATCAAAGTTCTGACGAATAACTACTTTGTCAGGAGTAGCACCACCTGCCCCTTAAAAGCAGAGAAACACCAATAATTCAACAGATACAATTGCTCATCGCGGGTTACAAACCTGTGTGCCTGGTTATATCTCTGCTTTGCAACATCCTGCCTGTCTTTCACTATCACACTGAGCTTGCACTTAAACAAACCCAGCACTGAGATCTAACAAACAAGATACTTGCTCATACAGTAGCCTGTGTGCAGTGAAATGCAGGGTGACATACTCTTGATGCTGTGCTTTAAACACGTAATGCCTAATCCTGTGGGTTGAGACAGTATTTAATGACAGTAGCCAATAATGGTGAACAAGTGAAATAACCTTCATGTCAAACTTCATCAGTGCGCTGATAATAGGTTTGAGATGAGACCTTGTACCTGTAGAAAGGCTTTAAAATGTTTTCAGTCACTAAATACAATATGTCATGCCCTGGTTTGTACCATACTGCTTTGATGGGTGCAGTTTCTGTATCTAAAGTTGCTTAACTCCCACGACCAGTGAGTGAGCAGAAACAAATATATATTTAACTGAGGAATTGATTTGTGCACGCTCAAAGCAACAATAGGCTTCATGCTTGAATGTTTTCTTACTTTTCTCTTATATTTGTCCCTGCACAATACAATAAGAGGAAAGTAAGAAAATCCCTTGTGAGATCCATGAAATAAAATAAACCCATACTGTATAAGGGCAGCAGACTTAAGTGTCGAGTGCAAACAACAAAACACAAGCCACTGAAATATGACAGGTAACGTTAAGACAAACGAAGAAAAGAAAAAAAAAGGGTAAGGAAATGCCACCTACAGTAAGGGCACAAAAAACAATATTCTGCAGAAATAGAAACTTTACTTAGTAGTTTTGTTGAGAAAAAAAAATCTTATTTGCTGTATGTGCAGAAGAAATAACTCTCACTCAAAAAAAAAGGTTTGATCTGAAAGTGGATGCCAAAAAACTGGCAGGTGTACTATTGCAGCCAGGGGAGGGGGGGTTATTTTTAACGTAGGGGACATACCCGGGTCTTTTGGTTCACCTGTTACTAGTGAACCACCCCATGAATAACTCTTTTGTTTTTTTACTTAGATTTATAAGAGCATATTCAGCATTTGTGCATCCTCAAGTAACTGTCACTATTTCTTATAAGACAAAATGCTACTGGAGAGGGCAGTATAAATTCACTCGACCTTGAAAACAGTTGAGCTGAGAGTTACTACTTAAATGTTCAATTAAAGCTATCTCCCTGAGGTGAAATAAATCCGTCTAAACAGAAGGTTTCATTTTCAAAAAAGCCTGAAAAAGAGTTAAAATATAGCTTTAATTAGCAGCCTGAAAAATAGTTAAAATATAGCTTTAATTAGACATTTTCAAAGCCTTTCATTTTAAAATCCTACATCAGAATGTTCCAAAATTACCCGAGTGAGAGTCTGGGGGTGGTGTACTATAACTCTGAGGTGAAATAAGTCTGGCTAAACAGGAGGTTTCGTTTTTTTTTTTTTTTTCGTTCAGGCCGAAAAAAATAGTTAAAATATAGTTTTAATTTTCAAAGCCTTTAATTTTAAAATCCTAGATCAGAATGGTCCGATATTACCCCAGTGACAGTCTGGGGTGTTGTACTATCACTCTGAAGTGAAATGAGTGTGGTGAAACAGGAGGTTTCGTTTTTAGAGCAGTCTGAAAAAGAGTTAAAATATGGCTTTAATTAGCAGCCTGAAAAATATTTAAAATATAGCTCTAATTGGACATTTTCAAAGCCTTTAATTTTAAAATCCTCCATAAGAATGGTCCGATATTAAAGGGATATTTCACAGTTGGAAAGATGAATATATCTTTAATTTGGGTCACTTATGTAGTAGAAATGTGAATTTGTTTTAGAAATTGGTGGCTTCTAGGCCGAGAAAAGCCAGTAAATGTGTTTTTGGCTCATGTGGATGAAAGACACCAAGTCCCAGAATGCACTTGCTTTTTTACAGACAGACAGACAGTGAGACAGTTAACTCAACGTAAGTGTCTTTTATTGTCATTTCAACCATATACACGAAACAACGTTTCACCGTGGCTCAAGTGGTGTTACACATTTAAAATATATAAAAACAACATTATATAAAAACGACATACGAAACAGGCTATGAATGTCATAAACTCCACCAGCAGTTAGCAGTTGGTTGGATACCCCATTTCTGCACCAGCCAGTCCGTGTTATATAGCCCACCTCCACTAGTCTTACCCGGCGACAGAGCAGCAGTCGTTTTGCTTCGGCAATAATCGGAGAAAGACGAGAGTCCAACCCCCTATGGGCGGGTTGAAAACATGCGGAAGTAGCTCCTACTACTGGCTGTATTCCATTGCCTCTAGGCAAAAAATCTTCCGATGACACAAAAATCATCATTTTCCGTCATCGGAAGATTTTTTCCAGACCCACAATACAGAGATCTCTCGTCTCACGGGGACATGAAGGAGGGAAGCATTCGAAAATATTACCGGGTTTCTACTGATACAAAGCTTAATTCTAAATTGGTGAAGTATCCCTTTAACCGAGTGACAGTCTGGGGTGCTGTACTAGCAACCTGAGGTGAAATGAGTCTTTCTAAACAGGAGGTTTCGTTTTTGGAGCAGCCTGAAAAAGAATTAAAATATACCCGAGTGACAGTGTGGGGGGGGTGTACTATCACTCTGAGGTGAATCTCTGAGGTTTTTCCCCGATCAGCCCGAAAAAGAGTTGAAATATAGCTTTAATTGGACATTTACAAATCCTTTAAATTTAAAATCCTACATCAGTATTGTCCAATATTATCCAGTGGGGGGTGGTGTAGGCAAGGCAAGGCAGCTTTATTTGTATAGCACATTTCTGCAACAGGGCAATTCAAAGTGCTTTACATAAAACATTAAAGTGCAGGTAAAAATGATCCAAAAAACGTTTCGTTACCCATTACAAGATTGCAGTAGTTCTACTTTTCACTTTGATGTAGCTGTCGCTACAAAGCTTAGTTTAATCTCGGTAAACCTTGCTAAATCCGGGACAGTTCACAGTCTGTCTCTTGATAAGTTCACAGAAATATCTGACAAGTTCACAGACGTTGTCCTTCTTATTGACCTAGTTCACATACTAAATCTGACCAGTTCACAGACGTGGTCCTTGTATGGATAATCTATTGTCAGACCTGTGTTTTTTGAGTTCTAATCTATGTCACACTCGCGTTGGAAAAATTTTCAGAAATATGATGTTATCTGTTCAAAAATACCACTAGATAAAAGACAAGAATAAAATTGACAGTACAGTATAAGAACTGAGAGATAAAATATGTGAATAAAAGTTACAGTGCAGTATAAGAAATTAAACATTAATAAAATGTATAGTGCAGTATAAGAATTTAAAGAACTGAGAGATAAAATACGCGAATAAAAGTTATAGTGCAGTATAAGAAATTAAACATTAAAGAGCAGTTATCGAGTGTCATACAGTGTCATCAATGCAACTTCAGTATAACAAATGAACAGTTACTTAAAGAAAGGCAACATCAAAAAGATAGGTCTTGTATCTCGTAAATGACCCCACTAAGAAAGTTGCTGTGGACCTGCAGTTATCTGGGAGTTTGTTCCAGATATGTGGAGCATAAAAACTGCTGCTTCCCCCTGTTTAGTTCTGACTCTGGGGACAACAAGCAGTCCTGTCCAAGACGACCTGAGAGGTCTGGGTGGATCATAGTGTCAGATCAGAAATGTATTTTGGCCCTAAACCATTTAGTGATTTATAAACGAGCAAAAGTATTTTGAAATCAATTCTTTGAGGCACTGGAAGCCAGTGTAAACACTTCAGTACTGGAGTAATGTGATCCACTTTCTTGGTCTTAGTGAGGACTCGAGCAGCAGCGTTCTGAATCAGCTGCAGCTGTCTGATTGATTTTTTAGGGAGACCTGTAAAGACACTGTTGCAGTAGTCAAGTCTACTGCAGATAAAAGCATGGACAAGTTTTTCCAAATCCTGCTGAGACATAAGTCCTTTAACCCTTGATATATTTTTAAGGTGGTAATAGGCTGACTTTGTAATTGTCTTAATGTGGCTATTAAAATTCAGGTCTGAGTCCATGACTACACTAAGATTTCTGGCTTTGTCTGTTGTTTTTAACATTGTTGTTTGAAGCTGAGTGCTGACTTTTAATCGTTCCTCTTTTGCTCCAAAAACAACCACCTCAGTTTTTTCGTCATTTAATTTAAGAAAATTCTGGCACATCCAGTCGTTAATTTGTTCAATGCACTTAGTCAGTTGTTGTATTGGACTATAGTCCCCTGGCAATAAGGTTATATAAATTTGTGTGTCATCCGCATAACTATGGTAATTTATTTTATTGTTTTCCATAATCTGAGCCAGTGAAAGCATGTAGATGTTAAACAGGAGAGGCCCCAGAACTGAGCCTTGGGGAACTCTGCACATCATATTTGCATGCTCAGATGTATAATTCCCTATAGACACAAAGTAGTCCCTATTCTTTCAATACGACTCAAACCACTTTAGTACTGAGCCAGAGATGCCAACCCAGTTTTCCAATCGGTCTAGTAATATGTCATGGTCGACCGTATCAAATGACCGTGTACTTAAAACCACTGTGAATTTAATGGTCGCATGACTAGAAAGAGCCTATGAAGAGATTCATTTTAATTTGTTTTGTACTGTACTGTATTTTATGTTACCAACAATCGTTTGGACACTGCAACGCCTCATCTTGCCTGAGGCACAAATACATATCAAAACAAAACATATCCATCAAAGAAAAGGGCCTCTCTCTCACTCTCTCTCTCTCAGGCTCTCCTTCAGGAAACATCAGACTTAAAGGTCAAGGTAAATATCATGAAAACACCTTTTACATTTCCAAAACTATTTTAATGGTGAATTAAAGACAAATGATGTTTCAGTCGCTGTTACTGTAGAAGAGAAAAGCAAAGATGTCATTCAATTAATATATTTTAAGATTTCCAATGAAAGCTACACATCAGTTCTAAGCAGAGATGTGTTGAGCAAAGGGACTCAACAGACAGGATGAATATTTAAAGTGTCTCCTTCCTTTCCTTATTTATTCATTTAATCTATTTAATTGGTTTCCAGTCCCTTTGCCTGGTTCCAGTTGATGAATCACAGATGAATTGCAGACTTTTCTTTCTTCTGAAGAGCTTGTGAAAGTTGGTTTGTCAAAGAATTTACAGCATTTTCCTCCACTCAGGAGGCCATGGTTTTCTGCAATTGTTTTGGGGTATTTTCAAAAAAGTGTTCATGCTATTTTGTGGGCAACTGCTGTCGGTATCAGTCTGTGATTTCCCTAATTAAAAAACAGTTGTCCTTTAAATTTAACTGTACAAACTGTGTGATGGAAATTATGTCTTTGTATGTATGGAGAACCAACCCAAAAAACTGGATGTTTATGGACCAGCAAACTTATGATAACGAGTTCAAATATTAAATTGCCATCTCACCTCAAAAATTATATCTGCATATCCTCTTTTTTTTACACACAAATGATATTCATGAAATCTCTTATTGCCTCGGTTAGTTAATTTTATGCACACAGACAGTCTCACACACACAGACGTAGCAGCAGTCGGCCAGCCCTCAGAAGTGGAGATGATGTCTGAATCTGGGGCATGAACTGACTGATGTTTGGCGCTGATGGGCATTGGTGTTGCCACTCTGCCAAACCCATGAGGCGCTCGGAAGAGGAGAGGGACTACAGCTGGCCTGGATAAGATTCTCTATCGAGACTGACGGCAACCTGGCTTCAGTGGGCGTAGAAACACATGGAGCATACAGGAACACATTGAGGATGCTCATGCTGCTGTTGTCTTCTACTCTGTGAAATACTTTGTGAAAAATGACTTTTTCACAAAAGTGAAAAAGTCATTTTTCTGCTACTACATTTTCTACTACTACCTAGGAATTGGGTAAAATAAGATAAAATTAGGTTGAGGTAATTCAGGGATTTATCCATCAACAATTAGCTGAAAAATCCAAATCAGAGATTCTGCCCGAACCAAATGTTCAGCGAAGATGAGTTGGTTTTTGCATAATAATACAAATAATAATAATAAATTGAATTTATATAGCGCTTTTCACAGACTCAAAGTCGCTTAATGGAGGTTTATAGATTCAAACTTAACCTTCCCAGTACATTTGAAGACAGATGAGCCAATTTGATACTGTCTAATATTAATTTAACATCTTAGAACAACTCATGTAGTGCATGGGGACATTTTGATGCCAAGAATTGGATGAGGGATGAGTTCATAGTGAGGTGAATTTGGTTGTTTGTCTCAGATTTTTGTTATACTGTACAAAGGATTAAAGGATGTGAATGTATCAGTACCATTATATATTATATAAATAAAGTCACTTTACGTTGCTTACTCATTTAGTGGGAACATATGTGTGTCTGGAAAACTGTTTTGTTTGTTGTGTGTGATGTGGTTCTTTTTAACAAATCAATTCAAATTTTGAATGTCCCCTCATCTGCCCCAGCATTCCAGATGTTGCATTTGGGATGTGTACTCTTGTCCTACTTCCCCAACTCTTTGTACTGCCACTACAATGAATCGGTTAGGAGTCTCCTCTTTTCTTTCCTGATTAGTGCTGTCATTCCTGTCCTATTTGTTGCTGATGTACACTCAAAGCTACAAGTAGAACTGTTGCTCTTCTAGACTCTTCCTGCAAGGTATTAGATAAGGTTCTGAATCAATGCAAGTCTCCTTTTCCGACTCCATCACTTTACTGCTTGCTTACAAGAGCTCATGAAATGGCAAGAACCAGCATGCAGGTTTTTATCTTAATCCTGCACAGATTTGTGTTGTCCATTTGGAGCCAGGGGCACAAGGTATAAAACATAGACTGTATAATAATAATGGACAAACCTTCCGGGCCTAAAAAGTGAAGGCAATGCGCAAGTGCCTTAAACCTGCATCTATCTATAAATTGCAGGAACGTCTGTCTGTCAGTTTGTGTGTGTGTGTGTGTGTGTGTGTGTGTGTGTGTGTGTGTGTGTGTGGGTGTTATGCGCATATCTCTCGAACCGTTAGTCCCATGGATTTCAAACTTGACAGCTGTCTTCCTACGGGCACGAGTAAGTGCAGTGCCAAGTTTGACGTTGTTTGGATTTGAAATTCAAAATATATCGTTAAATATATAGGTGAAAGAAGCACACATTGGCTTTTGCTGCACTCCACCTCTCACCCTGACGACGACAACTCTTTTCCTGTTATTGTATTAAATTGCTGTGAGCTGTCAGAACATAACGTAATCTCGGAGATTATTCCTTCACAGCGCTGTGCAATGTGAGAAAATCTCAGAGTTGAACCGGGCAGACACATCAGTTTTCATCAGACTCACCCTGAGTCGGATTAATTAAGTCTACTGCTAACGTACAACACTACACAGACACACACACAAACACACACACGGTCCAGTTCTGGTGGTTGATTAACGCAGATATGTGCTCTTATAATGGGCCGGATGGGTAGCACACTGCCATGAGTCCATGACGCTAATGTCTGATTACTCCACATTGTCATTGAGATATTTTGTGATTACATTCTGAATCTGCAGCTTTCTCTGTCAGGTAAATATAGTAGCACAATGTCTTCCTGTGATGTAGAAGTAGCCTACACTGTAAGTCAGTAGTAGGCTATACAGTGGAGTTGCATATTAAGTTGTTTGGGGTCCTTCTGTAAGTAATTTTGGGGTACAGTTTGGTTTTGAAGAATTCTACAAGCAACAATACCACAGGCCAAGCAATCGCCCGTTCCAAACAGGCACATTTTCAACGGGCATTGCACTAGTTCTATCTAATTTCCAGCAGGGGGAAACTCCCTCGCTTGGCACCACTACAGCTACCAGTCCACACTCCGTACTTGGTCTGTACAGGGACATGAACTGACAACCCTCCGGTTCCCAAGCCAAGAGTAAATGAATAAATGGTGTAGAGAACAGATGCACACCTAGGAGACATGGAGCAACTTGTTATGTTCACTCCCCTTTTAGCTCTGTAAAGATGTGGGCTGCAAAACCAAAACAATAAGGTCAAACACACTAAAACGCTCCATAGACTCGAGAGTAACTGAAGAGTTTTTTCTGAATATTTATCTGTGGAGTCATCACTAAAGGTGACAACTTTCGCATACAAGTAGTGATGTGATTCACTCTTAATATGAATTATCTGACTATAGCTGCTTTCAATGAACGCAACAGATAACACTGACTGGTTCCTCTATGGCTGAAATAGTGTTAACCAGTGAAATTATCAACTTAACTGTGAATATGACCGTAAAGCTCTAACTCAAAGGTTATATAAAGAAAGCCTGTGTGTGTACATTTGGGTGATAACTTAAGTGCTATTATTAAGGGAGGGCCTGTGCCCATACTGGGCAGCTTTCAGGTATGAGATATGAAACTGAGAAAATAACATTGCTGGAATAAACTTGGCACATCATGTTCGCTGCGTTCTCTTGGAAAGGTGACAACATTAGAAAATGACTTGACCCCTGTCTATGTCCTTAGGGAATAAAACATATCGACTTGGATTTGCAAATACACGGTAAGTAAAATAAAAACACTTGGCAATCTATGCATCCCACGCAGCAAGGTCAATAGAATGAAGGCTGATGGTCATTACAAGCTGTACTTGCTCTACAAATTTTCATCAGAGACCAGCAATGTGCACAAGACTGGATTTAATTCTAATGAAAGAGTTTCCCAGCTGTTTACACTATAGTCTATACACATGCAGCACTTATATGCAAAATATGGAGACAATTATTATTATTACTGATATTACATATTATGATTGTGCATAAATTGTGGAGGAGGATGTTTACTTATTGCCTTGGTTACTACTGTATCAGTGGTAATGAGCTACGGTTCCACTCCGTCAGCCTCCTTGTTGTTGCTCTGCTATAATGGCTTTTCTTACAATACTGTTCAGAAATAAGACCATTTCCACCGTGCTTACCCTTTAAGAAGGTTACTGTGGAGTAAGTAATAGGCTATGAGACATCAAACCTGCTCTGAACGACTCTTATTTTGCTCGGCCTCGGGTCATTTCCTTATGGAGAGAGCTTTGTTAGCTGTAGATGATTCCTTCATTTTGCTTAGCAAACAGGAAGAGATAGGTTTGTTTATCCAGTCATTTCCATCTAGGGCGGCATGCCTCTCATCCATCTAAGGGGCTTTGCGAAGAACGAGTGAATGACGATGCCTTCAGGCTTGGCAAAGGGGTTCTGGCTGCTTAGAGCATCTATGTTACGTATAAAGCAGAAGATGTACAGTACTGGCTCTACATTCAGGCCCAGGATTTTTACTGCTTATGAGGATTCTATAAATATGCATGAATCATAACAGTGATTTACAGATTATTTCCTGTCTATGAATCAGCTTGAATTTTTAAACTTTTTTTTTAGCACCCTGTAGCCTCATTGTCTTCCTTTTAACATCTCACATATTACTGCATCCTCAAAGGTGCCTGTTTAATTAAGAATGTGCAAAATATTTTTTTGGTAAGCTCGGATATCAAATTATTATGCCTTGTCTGGTTTTGTCTGTCATCGTTCTCACTTCGAAGTGATCTATGAATATTACATCTGCATGAATTTTGTAATTAAAGATCCACGAAAGGTGCTCCGACTCGCGGGTTTCATTATCGCTAATTGAAGCCCATTACATCCCAGGCTGTTTGGGTGCAGACACATCTGTGACGCACCAGTAAACAGGGTGGCCTTTGGGAAACATTAAGTCTTGCAGCAATCAAGATGCAGCTGCAAGGATTTTCCTCTGAAACACAAGTATTTTATTGATGCGTGTTTTTCAAATACACCTTTATGACACGCTTAAACACGTCGAGGTGAATAAGGGGTTAGAATATTTGAAAAACAGCTAACTCCGGCTGCCACCTTTCCATCCAGCAATGTTAATTCTCTGATCTGGAGCTTGTCCATCTCCACAGCTAAACTCAGCACAGACGCCTCAGCAATATTTCGTGTGAGTTCACACTCATCAGTATGTATTGCTAATCTTCTTATTCCACTGCCAGTCGGATTACCTGACTGCTGATATGTTGAATAAACCACGGTGTGTTTTCCCCTCTACTTCTTTCCTCGAGCTCTCTTATCTTGTGACTGTGTCCGGGAAGAGGATGCAGCCAGTAATTATTTAGTTGCAGATGGTAGCACAGCAAAAATTGCAACATATCCAGGAATTTCATCTTATACCGGCCATGAATACAATCTGAAGACATTCACAGGCACGTTCTGCTCTTTCTATTGTCTGCTGAAGAAGCTTTGTTTGCATATGTATCGAGTGCATTCCTGCAAACACTGATTATGCATTATACAGATTTAGCAGGTTTGGATAATCTCCTACATCATACAGTGCTGTGTTTGTTCTTTAAATTAAGCAGGCATGCATAATTTGGAATAGGATATTTCTGCTTACTTTAACCTTGTAGTGTTAACATTGCAAAGCCGAGAAAAGTCAGGGGAGCACTAGTCTATATCCAGGACTTTCCACTTCCGGGATTGCTCCGTTACTGACGCAAATTTTACGGAAGAACTATGGTTAACCTTTTCTCAGATCTCTGCAGGGTAAAGCCAGACAGCTGGCTAGACTATCTGTCCAATCAGAGTTTTCTGCCGCACGACTAAAACAACTTTTGAACGTACACATGTTCCACCAAAACAGGTTCCTTCCCGTGGCTATTTTGCAGAGGCGTCGTTGCTCCGTACGATTGTGATTGGTTTAAAGAAATGCCAATAAACCAAATCCCAGAATGCTGTGTGGACTCGCCAGACCCTCCTCCGCAGCGCTGTGGAGTAAGGTCTAGCAATGCGAGACTAGGGGATCACCAAAGTAAGCTATATCTATCCTCTCGCAAACCTTGAATGTCTGTACCACATTTTGTACCAATCTGTCCAGTAGATTTTTCAGATATTTCACAGGATAAGTAAAAACTTTTCCTGCTAGTGGCTCTAGTGGAAAAGTCAGGGAATCACTTAAGTCAACTGGGTTCCTCTGGGAACCATGGATGTTTGTTAAAAATTTCATGTCAACCCATTTGATGGTTTTTGAGATATTTAGGCAAAAGCGGTGGACCGATTACACAACAGTCCGTCCTTATAGCAGCAAGCAAGGCTAAAAACACACACTATTTATTGTTGTGCTTTTTACCATAAAATCAATAAATGACATGTAGTCTTATTTACCAGCTGCAGTGAGGAGCGATCCATGTGAATTTTAACAACTCTTCTCCACCCACTGAGTACCTAAAAGGTCAGTGCTGCTTCTCCCATCGACAGCAGTTAGACGTCCGACTCAGCCACGCCCACTGGGCAACCATGCTGCTGTGAAATGTTTCCTACTGCAACCTAAGTTCACTTCAATAAGCACCTGCCTGAGATTAAAAGACAAACACGTATTCGCCGTTGTATACAGTGCAGACAGCATAGAGGGAAATGTTTTCTTTTCTTTAGTTCTGGTGAGCATGCACACTTAAGGCCGTTTTACAGTAGCCGCAGCCAAGCTGGCGAATTTATAGCGCGCGAGCAGAGGTTGCGCACCACACTTTAGAAAACAGGAAGCATGAACGAGTCGGATGCCAGGACTCTCGGAGTGACTGCAAGTCTCTCTGGTAAACTTACCGGGTTAAGATGAGCTCTTTTATGGTGAATGAAAGGCTGGATCCGACCAAGTAGGTCATTGAATCAAATCGAAGCATTGACGTCAATGCTGCTGCCAGTTCTGCCGTTGTTTACCTATTTCTTCTTCTTCTAGTCCGTAGAAAGAGTCGGTAGCCTTTCCTCATTAGCGCCACCTCTGTTCAGGAGAAAAGTGCAACTAGTGTCGCGACCACCAGCGCGGGTATAAATAGTTACGCCGATTCCACGACGTCACATTTGCGTGCCAGCTGGGCTGCGGCTACTGTATAACGCCCTTTAAACAGCACTGCTTTGCGTTTGTCCGTCTAAATGTTTTATTTATTCATTTCCACCGTGACAGCTATTTAAAATTGCAAACTTTCTTGAATGACAGCGGTTGTGCAATACAATATTCATATGAAAAAGCCATCTTGCCACATTTTAGGGCCAGGTAATGGGTGCTAACAGCAACAGGGCATTCAGGGGAAAAAATAATGCTTGTTAATTCATTTCTACTGACAGCGTCAGCCCCCAGTCATCATGTGTTTTTATTTAATCACCATCTTTTAGAAGGTTATGCAGCCTTGATTTGTAATACACCATTTATAAAACCACACAAATTCAGTATATAGTGGACAATGTCCATGTACTCAGGCTGATGTATGTTGTGACTTATGGCAGGTCTACACAGCCATTTATTTATTCATTTATTTATTTATTCCATTGATATTTTCTCCATAGTTAAGTTCCAAAAAGTACAGATGCTGTGGACCTCCTTCGGTGCACACAAGATCAAATTTGAATGTGCTTTAGCACCAATATACAGCAAACTGTAAAGAAAAGTACGTCAGCAACTCAGCTGAGTTGGGTGTTGATGTGTTTTTTCAACCCAGGGGAGAGACAGTGGGCGAAGCAGAAGGTAGGAGGAGAAGTCAGCAGAAACTTAACTCTTTTCGACAGCAGTTCAAGCTGAAGGTACTCAAACTGTACTCCTTTGTTGTCCAATATCCTTCTTTAAATTGACAGCCCATTCATTTTCTACAAGATTTGTGCTCTTTGCGTTGAGTTACTTCACATTTTCCTTCTCCCTCTTTCGCGGGGGAGTCTCTGCTCTGATATTTGCACGTTTTCCATGTTTCAATATGTTATAATGTGTCAGGTATCGTATCTTTTACGGATGCTCGCTGAAACATGCAGCTGTTTCCCGACCCACTAAGATTCCCTCACCTTCACCTTTATCTTACCCATGCATATTTTTGTTATCTTGTTGCTGCCGTTTTGCTTTTCCTGTTTGTCTTGCTGCTTGTGTATGCTACTTTTGTTCTGTTGTTGTGTTGTCTGATGCTTGTGTGCTAGACTGTGTGTCGGTCATGTAATGTTTGTTGTTCCATGTAATGCTTGTTATGATTGTATGTAAGTAGTGGATGTGTTGGAAATGTTGGATGTGTGCTGCTGTCTGCTTAGATTTGACATCTCTTATTTAGCCCCTACCCCTCTCTCTCAAGAGGCCAGGAGGCCATTGTAAATAAGAATTTATTCTGAATGACACTAAAGAGCTGCCCAGGCACAGATTTATATAAGAAAGAGTTTCTCTTGACGGAGATACAGGACTCTTAAATGTAAAAAAAAAAAAAACTCGCTTTAGTAGGAGTTTGGTCCCTTCTGCAACAGTAGCAGCCCTGATCTGCCTCGATGACACTGTTGTGAGCACAATAATGTCCCCATGAAGATTTAGCGTACTGTTTATATCATTATCTTGCTTATAGGCCTATATCTGTATGTTGCTATGTGGGGCAATACATCTAAATCCATGCAGTTACGGCCGCTTAATACATACCCCATATTTGTAAGTCATTTTAACTCCCACCTGATCGTAGTCATCAAGACCCGAACAGCTGACAGTCTGGCAGGTGATGAATAGCTGGCTCAAATCGCTGGCTGTAACAGACGTAAGCTCTAATCAAAGTGTTTGCAAAGCAAAATAATCCACCAGCTGTTCAGAGAACAACAAACAATTAAATTCCCTTTATAAAACGCAGCTTTGTTAAGCATGTTCTGCCCTCCTTCAAAATGGTCTGTTTTAATACTTTTGCTTGCCACATGTGGGCCACTCTTTTTATTTTATATTAATATTTGAGACAGTGTTGAGGTTTAAAGTTTAAGGTTGAAGTTTGAACCCTGATCTTCTGCACTACTAAGTGATAGGTTGGATATTTCAGCCTACATGTTTCAAATGTATTTTATATCTTGTATGTAGTGTACTACACAAGAAGGTTAGTCTGGGGACAACCTTCACCCACAAGAATGTGTACATCTATTATGAGTTTGGGTACAACCTTCACACAGAGGAATTGGAGCCAGGAATGTGGGAATCTATTAGGAGCATAGACCATAAAAGGTGTAGTTTGGAAGTAAACTGTTGCACTGAAATAGATAGCTTGAAGAGTGTGAGGACAAAAAGTACAAAGGAGGAGTTATTCTGATGTTCGTAGAGACACTATGGGTACATGCTCTTAGGAGGGTGTACACATGGTTATCTTCCTTTCTAGGAGAGAAACCTTGGCATATACATTTGGTGCATGTCAACTGTTCTCCCTTTCATGAAAATATGTTTCATTCAGTGGGAATAAAGCTGCATTAGTCTGACCCCCCCCCCCCACACACACACACACACACACACACACACACACACACTCAGCGTTCCCCGTCTGCATGGGTCAGGTCTCGGTACCCTGCCTGCTAGGGACGTGATCAAACTTCGCCTTTGTCTTTTCCACTCTGTTGCACTTTTTCTCACTAACCTCCTCTCTCCTGCCAGCCAGGTGTCTCTTCCCCTCTCCTCCCTCCTTGTCACTGCCTCGGGATCACTGCAGTGGAACCGGCTCCCATCTCAGCAGTGAGGATGATTGATTACCCATCAGCACCCAGACTCATCTGCTCTTACCATCGCTGCTGCTCCTTTTGAAGGCCTGGTGTTGGTCACAGCGGGTCGCCAGAGCCAAAAACAAGACTGTGACAGACTTTGGTTTCATCGCAGCGTTATAAAAATGCTCTAATCTCGGTCGTTACACCAACCAATTTCAACTCCTGGCTCTCCAAGAGGCGAATGACCGTCCCACTCCAGTAAGAAAGATTAAAGTCACTTCTCATCTTCCATAACAGACAGTTAGGTCATCCTTCAGTCATTACTGCATCACATTGGCTTCAAATGTAACCTCTGCTTATGACTCTCTTTTAAAATGACTGCCTCTTTTCACAGTACTGACTTCATCATGAAAGCTTTTACAAATTTCCTGACAATTACTGGTTATTGAAGCTGGAGTTGTTTATGTGCATTATTGATGTGTGACAGGGAGAAATTAGCTATGCAATGAAACAGATCTCATTGAAATTATTGTGCGAGTGTTGGGTGATCCTTTTTGTTGTGTGAGTAACTGAAGTGGCTGTTTTGGAGCTGAATGTAAAGTTTGATGACTGAATAATTAGCTATAGAGGATCATTATGCTGTGATAGTGTAATACAACGGTGGGCAGAGCGAAGG